>NW_026515510.1:0-240295 GCF_014898815.1 Panonychus citri | reverse complement strand
CGTCCGTCATTTAATTAATTTCAAGGTTCATTATTGTCTCTCCCTATGTACTTTTAATTGTAACAATCAAAACTGACCAATAGTTTGAACCATTGAACATAACAAAGTCCATATTAAAGTTACTGACCATGATAATTTAAATCATCTAAGGTTAGATAATCAAGATAATCAGCAACAGAATTGAAAATGATTCCTGAAACAATTTAGCTTAATTGTTGTTAATTGTTTCTTTCTGTTACAATTCAGCAACAAGTTGTAATAATGGGCTAGGGAAATTGGCATTCGAAAAAATTTCGGACCACCGTTTAAGTGGATCTTCAAATACAAATTTTGGAAATAAAGGTGAAAGAGAGTTGGTGAGTATTGGAATCAATTGATTTGCTTAATTGTTACAATGGTTTGGTTTTTAATTTTTTTCTATTGTTACAATTATCAGATCACTAGAAGTGAAGCTCCAATTAAGGTGCTCGAAGAGTGTCTTCGTCGGTGCCAAGAAGATAAAGTTTCGGTCATCGAAAATTGTTTGTCCTTTGACTTTGCCCCCGGGGCTCGTCGATCGTCACCTTTTCATTCAAATGACCAAAACGGATTAAATCATGTAAGTGACCTCATTCCTCTGATCATCCAATCTACAGATTGATTAATTCTGTCTTCGATTAATTTTCCAGCCTGGATCAGGTCGATTGTCGGCTGAATATGAGGAATCACAATGTATCCTCTATGGAGATCGTGCTAGTCCCGATGGAGGTGAATCGCTAGTCAAACAAGACAACGCTTGGCACTTTAACGAAGTCTGTCTTAATTGTGAGTAGTTTTAAGGCCACTTTCGATTCAGTTGCTAATTGTGTCAAGTTTTTCTCGTTCGTAGCTCAAAAATTAAATGGCGACTGTTCCAATCGTTTGTATACATTTGAACGAATCCCTGGATTTAAATTTGAAGGAACCAAAGATAAAGAAATTTTCACTTCTAATCGAACTGAATGTTCAGATCGTTGTTTAGATGAGGCCGAATTCCCGTGTAGATCAGCTTCCTACGATCGAACCAATTCAAAGTGTCGCTTAAGTCGAGAAACTCGATCATCAAATTCCAGAGCATTTACAATTGATTCTAATTCTGATTACATGGAAAATATGTGTCTCAAAGGTAATTAAATTGTTCCAACTAATCAACTAATTTCTAAATTTCCAACTGTTCAAAATGATCAATCTAATCGTTTACCTTGATTGTTTAGGGTCGGAAATTTGCTCGTCAACCGTTTCCATCATTGAACCAGGTAAGGAATTGGAAGGTCAATTTGAACGGGATTTACTTACGGCCAACGATCTGAACGAATGTTCAAATTTATGTAAACGGGCACTCGAGGAAAAGGGTTTCATGTGTCGGTCATTTAACTACGATGATCAAGGTAAAACTTGTATTCTTTACGATGAAGATCCAGCTCTTCAATCAGAACTAAATGGTGACCTGAACCCGTCGTCGAATCAAATTAATCGTCGACCATTGAAACAATCAGCTGGTAATTACTACAGAGTTTTATGTGTCGACTCAGAGAGAGGTAAATATTTATTAGCTCGAGTTAATTGTTAATTGTCTTCTTTAATTGATGACGATCAACTAATGGAATTAATTTCAATCTAATAGACGCTGCAATGTCCAATACGACACTTGAATGTTATCGTCGTAAACGATTAGATGGTCCACATGAGGTCGAAATTACTGCCTATTCTTTTATAATTGTCTCGAAGAGTGTACCCGTCGGTACTCTCGAAATTGTAAATCGGTTGAATATTCATCTTCGACGAAATCGTGTCGATTTAGTTCCGGAGAAATGGCGGATATGTGGCATTCGAACCTTGTTGATGATCCATCTTACGATTATTACAAATTCTTATGGCGTAAGTATAATAATTTCATCGATTGTGAGTTAATTGTTGAAATGGAAGTTTAAATTTAACTTGTTTGAACATTTTATAGACCGTACAATGGATGAGAATCAAATTTTCTCAGGTCAACATCAAATCGTTCAAGCACAAATGTCTCCCTATGGATATAATTTCCCTGCCCCTGGTTTACCTGGTTTCTCACCTGAGCATCATGGTCCACCTCAGATTCCTGGGTCACCTCTTCATCCTGGTCAACCCATGAGACCAATGGGAGTTTCACCGATAGCACCAGCGGGTGCACCAGGTTGGCCTCAAACACCACAATCTTTATGGAGAGGTGATGATCATCATCGCGGTGGTTATGGGTTTGAAAGGAATCATCCGAGTTTCACCTTTAATCCAAATCAACATGATTTCCGGATTAAACAGGCACAATTTCCGGTTAATCCTTACAATAGTTTTGGTAAGAAAAACTTTTTTTTTTACTTCATCAATTGTCTCATTCATTTAATCACAATTAACAATTAAATTGGATTTTCAGCTCATCGTAACTATCCACCTATGCAATCAGGATCTCACAAGGTTATCCTTTCGGCCTTCCCCTGGTCATCCCAATCAACATGGACCTTCAAGTGTTTCCTCATCCGTCACAATTAACGGTAATTCTGGTTCACCTTCATCTTCATCATCATCTTCATCATCTTCACAAGGTTCACCTTCCTCAGGCTCTTTATCCCCACCACCAAGTTTAATGGGTCCACCGATACCACCAAGTCACATTATCCCTTATCATTCAATCGGGTTACCTGTTCCTCCTCCGTCAGCACTTCCGGCAGGAATTCATGCCAACAGTATTGTCCCTCCGCCTCCACAACCACAGCCTGCACCTTTTGCTCATCCCCCATTCTTTCAAGATCGTTGTAAATTCAACCCGCCAATGGTCCTCCCGGTGTAGCGGGTGCTCTTGTTGGTCCACCTGCAAGTGGAATTGGTAATCGATTCAATCGTATTGGCTTTGGAACGCGACTCAGAAGTACTTATATCTTTAAAATAGTTCGAGCCGAGCGATTGGAAGACTGTGAGAGACAGTGTGTTGAATCGCGTGATTATCTTTGTGCATCATTCAATTTCCGTGGTTTCTTTGCTGCCGATAATTGTGAACTCTCACAATACGATTCGAAACAATTTAAACTCGATAATCCGGCTTACTTTGAGCAAGCGACACAATTTGATTATTATGAGCGAGATGGTTTCGGTGCTGGTGGCCTAGGTTTTCCCGCTGAGTGTCTCGAAGTGACACAAACTTGTACTCCGGAGGGAATGGAGTTCACACTTAAAACGCCTGAAGGTTTCTTTGGACGTATCTACACTTATGGATTTTACGATTCTTGCTTCTATGATGGTAATGGTGGTTCGGTCTCAGTGCTAAGGATATCACGAGCCAACGGGTTCCCACGATGTGGTACTCAACAGTACGGCGATGCAATGACCAATATCGTGGTTGTACAGTTCAACGATTATGTTCAAACGAGTCGAGATAAAAAGTACAATTTGACTTGTTACTTTTCGGGTCCAGTGAGGCCGTTGTCACATCAAACTATTTGGACACTAAGACTGACGGGTAAGCATTTAAACAATCATTTCTAAAAGTAAATCAACTAATCAACTCATCGATTTGATTAACTATTCCAGGCGATACCCAACACAAATTGAACATTTACCAGCCCAGAATATTCTGACCTCGAATGTGGTTCTTCGTATTCTTTACCGGGGAACTCCGACCAATACCATCGTTGTCGGTGATCTATTGACCTTTCGATTAGAGGCCCGAGGTCAATGTAAGCGATTAAACTAATTACGAGTACAATTGATTTCTAAACTTTTGTTGTTCTTTGTAAACTATTTTGTTTTAGATCGTTACGATTACTTCAACAGCGACATTTTTGCGACGAATGTGATTGCCAAGGATCCATACACTGGTCGACAAGTACATCTAATTGATTCTCGAGGGTAAATTACCATTTTAATTGTAACAATTTAAACGTTTTAACTGTTGTCATTCAAATTCTTTATTCAGATGTCCAGTTGATCTTTACGTTTTCCCCGAACTCCACAAAACTCCGGACGGAGCATTGGAAGCGGAATTTTATGCATTCAAAATTCCCGATTCAAATTTCCTTGTTTTCCAGGCCACAGTCCGAACATGTAGAGGACCTTGTGAACCGGTAATTAACCTTGTAAATTAGAGTAAACTGTCATCAAAATTTATCGAAATTTTCTCTTTATAACTTTTAGGTGATCTGTTCAGATCGAGGTCGAGGCCCGGGTTCATTTCCTTCATGGGGAAAACGACGGCGACGTCGAGGAATCTCAGATTCTGAAAGTATCAATGTAACAACAAATTACCTTCGAGAAGGTGACGAGGCACCAATAGAAAATGATTCCGAGTCCACTAATTCAACGGGCGACGGAGAAGAGGAAGTTCATGAATTGTTACGAGTTTACCTTTCGAGAGCCGATATTCCCTCACCCGAGTCCAAGCCATTGGTGATGGTCGAAGCGCCCAAAATATGTGTCGCATCTTCCGGTTATTATGCTTTAATCACAACGATCACAATTCTGGTTTCCATTATAATCGCAATGTTAATTGCAGCATTTTTAGTCTTCAAACAAAGTAAAAGACTCTCAGTAAGTTGACCATCAACTAATCTTGTTAATTGTCTCTCCTAATTGTCCACTTTCATCTCTCTCTCTTTCTCTTACAATCAGCTAAATCAATCGGGAGGTTTAAACGGTTCGGCTCAACTTTGTTCAAATTTGTACGTTACACCGGTGGCGAAAAACAGTTCCGCCGGAGGCTGTTCTGATTTCGATGATCCTAGTGAACCAATTTACACCGATCCCTCGTTGTTTGAGCGATCTCGAAGCCTACGAAGTGTGACCTTAACTACCTGTGGTAAAGGCGATTCTGGATTCATCGTTGATCACCATTAACGAAAATCAATCAATAATAACTCACCAGAATTTACTAATCTTTCCCTAATCACAATTCAATTTAGTTCATCGTCTTTTCAATCACCACAATTTTCCTAATATTCTGATTAATAACAATTCCAATATTATGTCAACAATTACTGAACATTGAGACTCGATATATTAATTATACACCAATAGAAGTTTAAATTTTTCATTTCAATTTATAAATAAACAATTAAAGACAATTAAAATATTCTCATCCCATTTGGAATAGATTTCCAATCAAATTTAATTGTCGTTTACTAATAACAATCTAGTAGATTGATCAAGGTGAAAATGTGTTGGCTGTTGATTGAAAACGAGAGAGAGAGAGATAATTGATTATTTGATTAATATAACAATTAACGATAATTTTATATATAATATAATATAATTTATCCACTGAAATGAACAACATTACAAAATGATGATTAAGTTACAAATAAATAGATTGATAGATTGATTGTTGATTAACCGATGGCAGGAGAGGAAGAAATAATTTAATAATCCGTTGATCGGTTGATTAACGTGCATTTGGTGGCAAATTAATAAACATGGAAATCAACTAATCCTTTGTCAGGTTTCCATTTCTTACAATTAGCATCACCGTACCACCATTTGATCAGATTAACACCGTTGGTACCTTGACACTGTTTCGGATTAGGACCCGATAATCCTTGATGAATTAGGCAGAAAATATCATGATAACGAGTTGGAATCATTAATTGGACTGAATAATCATGTTTCCAAGTGAAATACTCATTATAAGCTGTCTCATTGTTTGACAAATAATTTAAATAGTTTGCTAATTGTTGAGGTGATTGAAAATCGAGAGCATTGATGAATGAATGTTCCGGTAAAACGGTTGAATAAGATGCACCACCGAAAACAATTGGGATAATATCAAGGTCCAGGATGTTGACCACTTTCTCGGTGAAATAATCACGACAAATTGAATTCTCAAAGGAGATAAAATTTGTACTCATTGGCCATTTTGCCAACACTTTTGCGATCGAAAGTCGGAAGGAAGTGAACATTTCAATTTACCGCAAGCACCATAAATATCAACTTGCATGAACTTTGATAATTGTCGGACAAAATCATCGCGACCTGAAGGTGCTTTACAATTGGAGACCATCCAAGCGATTGATTTAGGTTTAGACGCTAATCTGATCGTCTTTTGGTTCAATTTTTTGGTCTCATTGGTAGTTCGAGGTAATATCCGACCATAGGAATATAAAATCAGAGTCTTGTCGATAAGAGGCCCAACAATCAAATTTACTCTGTAAACTGGACATTATATTTGACCTCCAGGTATGATGAGGTGACTCTGAATGATACCAGATCCATTTTGATCAGGTAATTTGGGTGGTAAATCAGTAACTTCAAGATTCCTCCAGTGGAAGATGATTATCTTAGCTTCACAATATTTCCTCTGTCGGGTAATATAAACACCACAAGGGGCCAATTTTTCAACACTATTTTCCCAAGTTCCGTCCTGGTAAAGTCCAGTCCAAAGAAGGACTTTAGGTGCTTCTTCAATGGTGATCGGATGAAGATGTGAAGATGAATAAAGTGATCGATTAGATTTCAATGAGCTATTTTCCAATGGTGGGGTTAGGTAATCGACGAAACCACTGGCCTTGTGATAATCGTACGTTGATTTTGGTCCAATTTCATTGATTGTCAGGTAGAAGAGGAAAAAGATGATACAAATTAGACCAAAGTAAACAAATCGTCGAGAATTGTTTGAATGGTTACCAGAAAAGTAACCAGAAACACTCATTGATGAACCAGAAAAATACAACAGTAATTCAGTTAATCATGAAGATGAATATTAAACCAGAAAGATTAATTAACCTTCGAGATTATGGTTAATTGTGTCTCCAAATTGTTGGCACTAATTTTTGATCAATTAAAAGACACTAAGGTCAAATGGAAAGTTTAATTTACACACAGCAATTAATTAACAAATGATTAACATCATTTCTGTCAGATTAACTTGATGACATTTAAAACTGTTGATTTGTAAATTGTTTGAAAATATTGTTCAAAAGACAATCAACAAATTTAAATCCATTCAGTTTCAATTGTTGTTTGAGGCGATTGATTTCAATGAATTCTCGTTGATTGTTTGGTTAACATCAGGTAAAGTTAATTGTTCAATTGTTAATCATCACAATATCTCAAGATAATCATTATGAGTCTTCAGTTGATGTATTAATTAGTTAATCAACATTTTCCATCATTACAATTATAATCACAACCTCCACAAGCACTTACAAATCGGCTGCCAAGTAACTATCACCAGAGAAAGATTAACTGATTGTTACAATCAATTTCCATGGGATCGTTTAAACTAATTGTTATTATGATGAAGATGATTCGGAAAACAGTTAGATTAGAATGAAGAAAAAAATAAACTTGATTAACTGTAAGATTAAATTGTTAATTTAACACTCGATGTGAAACAATTATGTTAACCCATTTGAAGAAACAATTGATTAATATAAGTCAATGAGTAGATGTAAATGTTTCTCAGTTAATTGCGTCAATTAAAATATTTTGATGGTTAATTAACAGTTGGATGATTTTGTCACCTTGTTAATTGTCGCAGGCAAACAATTAACACAATTGATACTCACATGAAGCAACTACAATCAAGATGAAATGGTTAACATGTAAATGACCATCAACTAGAAATTTAAAACAATTCAATTTACAATAAGTTTTTTTGTTCACAATCCATTGGTTAATTATCAAGGTTAATTGTTAACAATTAGTCTCAATAAAATGTGAAAAATTGTTTCACTTGGTATCCAAATTAACTAATTACTTACAATAGACAATCAAATTGTTTCCTCATCGAGTGAAAATCATTTCTATTCAATGAAATATGAGCAATTGGTTGATTTACTTACCTGATTAATTGAAAGGTTAATCATTGGGAGTTAATCATCACAGTAAAACACAGAATTGAATTAAAATATATTCCGTCCTGAGAATCACAAAGAAATCAAATTGTCACAACAATTTAAATCACTGGTTAGCAAAATGGAAAACAATATTATCAAAGTAAATTGCAATTGGTTTGAAGAGAGACGATTAATCATCAATTTACAATTGGAAAGATAATTTAAACTCTAAACATATTAATTGCTCCATTGTTGATCCAATTAGGAGAGAGCAAACAATTAATCTGTAGCAATTAACATACATTGTAGATTATCAATGGTTACAATCGGTTACACTAATCAAGGATTTGAAAGGAGTTCATGTTAATCCTAAAAATGAGTTGAAAATGTTTCCACTTTCAAATTGTGTTAATTGTTACAAGATTTGATTTAATTGTGTAATGTTAATACAAAATGTTGTTGTTGATCAATTGATCTTTGGGATTACATTGAAATCACAATTGGACAAAGTGTAAGTAAATTGAAAATTGGTGAAAATGAATTGTAATCTGATTGGGTTAATGATTAAGAGAAAGCGATTCAATCATATGATATGATGATTGTTACTGGCGGTTAATTGTTTCCTTTTTAATTGTTGTTGTTGATTTGCTCTCACCACTAAATTTGCTTTTGGATTACGTTTATTTCTTTGGCAATCAACTTGGCTCATTAATCGTGTTCATTTTTTATATCATTGAAATAGTATTTAACCAGGAAAAACGATGACATTGCTGTTAGAATCCTGGAAATTAATCCGATCAGCAAAAGTGTAATCTCAGCGTAAACGAATCCCCAATAACCTTTGTAATTTAGATCATGACAGGTCCATCCTGACCCATCATCGAAATAAGTGTCACCAACATTACAGAATCGTTTCCAACGAACGGTTAAGATAATCATGATTATTATGTTTGCCAAATTAACAAGGAAATCAATGGCTGATGCAATGGTAAATGAGAGTAGAAGACATTGATTAATTTGACAAGAAATCGCGAAACCATAAATTGTCACCACAAGAGTTATAATTGATGAGAGATATTCATGCCAACGATCAGAATCTATGGTGAAACAAATTATGGAAACAAAAAGACAAACCAAATTTGCCAGGAAAAGAATACTTTTCATGAATAATGGATAATCCATATTGGTGGATTAACGATGATGGATTAACGATTATAACAGATGAAAGATATTCCTCCTTGGATATTTGTTTTCTCTCTCTCTCCCTCTCCGATTTAATTGGGCAATTTGGTCCTTTTTTTGCGGTCGAAATCCTCGAAACTGGACAATCTATTCTGGACACTTTGATAATCGAATGAAACAATTAACTTGATTTGATTTTGCAATTTCAAATTTCACAGTTTTACAATTTTCCAATACAAGAGCAACTTTTAATTACTTATTCGGAGCCACACCAATGTTTTAATAAGATGTTTTTATTATTATTACCTTTAGCAATCAGTAAATCACCATTGGTGATTATCTTTAATTGTTTGATTCATTTTTTTCCATCTCACAAACTGAATCAACATTGATTGCCCCTGATTCAGTTTTCTTCGTGTTTTTATCACTCGGATCCTCTTGAGTGGAATCAGATTAGTTATTAGATTACCTGGAATGGAGTAATTAAGGGAAAGCAATTTAAAGATTTAATGTAAACATTGATTGATTAGCATCTATTACTAATACACTGATTGTTGTGATTGAAAAGTCAATCGAACTACTTATTTTTTCTGATCGAATTGATCTGAAATCTATCGAAAAGTTTGTATAGTTACTTTTATGAGAAAGAAACGATTCTAAAAGTTTCGAATTGTCTCATCATCAACTCTGCGAATCATTTGTAGAGAAACTTTTTCACCAATTTGACGAAGTTTTTTCTTATGAAATTCCGTCAATTAATGATAATCGATTTCAAGTAATTAGAAAATATCGAAAAAGGCTCACCTTAATTCCATAGAGAATTCAAATAACCAAATCCATTGAGTTTCAATCGGTCGGACTTTTGAAAGTCTTTACCATTCCTTAATCACCTTTGATTTAAACAGGGAAAATTCATCATTGTGTTGTACAAATTAACATTAATCATCCCAAAGAAACACAACAATTGACCATATAAATGGTTATGAGACTTGTATCGATAGATTGAATTACCAAGTTTGTTACCATGACCATTGATTGTTTTTCTCATGATTTACAGGAGGAAAAAGATAATCAGTTGAATTTAAAATTAGTCGATTGTTAACAGCTGATTCATTGGAATTGGTAAACAATAGAAGGAAATGGTTAATTTAAATAGTTGATTCTAAAAAAAGAAAGAAGAAAAAAGCAAATCACCATCAATAATATAGAAACTGAAGAAAAGAAACATTTACATTGATGTACTAGGAGAAGAGAAGGAAAAATTACCATAACAGAGAGAAGAAAATCCAACAACAAGTAAAATCAAAAAAGAGAACAAAAACAAAAGAACAAACAGGAAAACAATTAAAAGAGAAAACCAGATGATCAGAAAATTAATCAGTTACCAAGGTTAAGAAATTAAATGTAAAGATGATCAACAATTAAAATCGCATCAAAATAGACACAAAAAAAGGTAAAGTGATGGAAGGTGAAAAGAGAAAAGAGAAAACCAAGAAAACCAAGAAAAAAGAATAGAACAAAATGAACACAGAAGATGTGAAAATCTATTGATGACCAAGTGATCAAGTTAATTGTTGTGATTTTCTCCAAGTGTAACAATTAACTGGTGATAGACAAACATTTAAATTGAAACAATTAAATTAATTATTGGTGAGAATAAGAGAAAGGGGAGAGTCGCAATGGAAAAGCAAAGATGGCGTAGCTGTTCAGCCTCCCCCTTGCTCATAACAACAACAACTGAACTTGTTTGGGGTTTGGTCTCATCAAAATACTTCACTTTTATTTGTACCAAAAACTGATCACTTGTTTTCATCATTTCTCCACAAACAACATTAAATTAAATTTAGTTAACAGCTATTCAGTTAATTACTTGACTTTCTCTTTTCACCTAATAACTGAATTAACTGTTAATTTACTTGTTTAAATCCAAAAACATCTTCAGTCCAATTGGAAATTCTCTTTCTCTTCTGTCTACTCATATTTTTCTTCTGTGTTTCTTTTTAAATTGAGTCATACTTTTTGTCTTATCTGAGAATTTCTCTTCTCTCTTTTTTTTCTCTATTCTCTCTCTCTCTTTTTCTCTCAAAATTTCCTTATAATATTTGTTTTTCTCTCTTTTTCTCCTTCTCTCCCTGATTCTTATAAATCTACTCTCTGTTTCTCTCTCTCTCTCTCTCTCTCTCTCTTACGTTTTTCTTCTTGATATTATTTTTCTTCTCTTGGGTTTTCCTTTTCATCTTTCTCTCATTCTCACTGGTCTCCATTTTCTTTTCTCTTTCCCTTTGGTAACAAATTCTATTTCAATTTCATCTTTCAACATGTCCAATTTAATTGATTCTAGTTTACCTGAAGAAGATTCCAATTGGTCTGATCAACCTGAGCAACAACAATCGTCACCTTTGTCAAATATTGGTAACATTTCTACTGGTTTTGGTGGATCTCCTTTCGATGATTATGCTGTTCGAGATATGGACCTAACAAATGAACCCTTTGGATCTGTAACCTCAACCGTACCAGTATCTTCATCTATTCCCTCTTCTGGATCACCAACACCGTTTACACCATCAGCTCTTGAAGGAGATCTTCTTAATATGAGTACCGATGAGGTTAAATCATCACCTTCACCCTTACCACCTCCATCTTTTCACCAAAGCGCTCCAACTCCTTCACCACCTCCACCACCCTCACCAATTACCCAAACAGTATTGTCACAAGTTGAATCAACCTTCAATCAACAACCAGAATTACCAACAACAACCACATCACCAATTCCATCAACCATCCAAGCGGAGGTTAAACCAGCCGTTGATATTAAACCCGAAGAACCCAAACAACAACAACAACAACAACAACCACAACAACCCAAACCTGAAGCCAAAGAAGTTAAAAAACAAGCTGAAAAGAAAGAGTCAAAAAAACCAACAATTGATGATTCATTACCTTCATCAAGTTCCCAATGTTGCTCCTTTTTGACAAGATATCCTCATAGTAAGTTCACATTACTCAGATAATTTAAATAACTTCATCTCTCTCTCCCATTCTCACTGAATAACTAATTACAAGCAATCAACCGAAATATGTCCTCAGATTGACATATTACCTGTTGAAAACAAAAAGAAGAATAGAAATGAGCAGAAATGACTCAATCTCTCTCTCTCTTTCTCTCTCTTTCAAGTATAATTACTTTATTATGTGTAGAAAGTTGAAGTTGATTGTGAGAAAAAAACACCGTTGATTGATACTTGTGATTAATTGGTGATTTATTTATATAAATTAATCAGTCAATAACAGAAGCGTGATTATTTCATGATCAACTTAATTCTCCCTTTAAATGTGTTACTCGATTTATTGGAAGATTAGAAGATGGAGAAAAAAATCGACATCGAATTGTACGAACGTCAATCGCTGATAAAAATAAGAAGCAAAAAAAAGTTGATTATTTTTTTCGTTTCCTTCGAAAAAAAGAATACAATTATCTCTCTTTCTCTTCTACTTTCATGATGATGATAATGATGCTCCCGCTACTTTGTGTGAATGATTTAAGATGATGATGAAGATGATGAAGATGCTGATGTAACTGAAATTTTCTTCAACAGTTCCAGTTATTTACACTACAACGTCCTGGTAACATCAATTATCATACGTGTTAACGTTTCTGAGCATCAATAAGACCAGATTCATCTCACTCTCTTTTCTCTTTCTTTTTTTAATTCTCTTTCTACGTCTCTCTTTTTTCTGCTGTGTGTCTCTCTCAGTGGCTCTCCCTATTCTCTCTCTCTCTCTCTCTCATTTTGTTGGAAAAAGAAAGACTAGTATTTCTATTTTATACTCACTTTTGTTCTACTTGGTTGATTATTTATTATATATTTTTGGTGTTTTGATTCTGATTTTATATTCACCAAGTACTCATTTTTTTTCTCTCTCTCTCTTCTAATTGTTTTCTATCTATTTAATTTATCTATTAGTTTTTTTCTTAAATTGTTATTTTATTTTATTTTGTGATTTCTATTTGTTATTAAAAAACCAATACTATCTTAAAATGGCAAGAGATAGATCATCAAATGCTGCAGCAGCTTCATCACCACCCAAAGATTGTGACTCAGGTTCTTATATAATTGTTTATCTTTTACCTCGTTGGCATCGCAACTAATTATTCATCTTTGATTTATCAATTTCTTTTAATTCCATCAGTTTTTTTATTATCGTTTTTCTCTGTCCACTTGCAAAATTGACCAATTTTAGAATAGAATTTCTATTTGTTCATCTTGTGACATTTTTCTCTGTCTTCTTCTTGATTTCTTGTATCAAATTAGAAGAGAGAGAGAAATAAAGACACGGATTGAGTTCTCTTTCTTCTTACTTTTTTCCCCTTTTGTGTATCTTCTTATCTTCTTGTCTTTCTTTCTTTCTCTCTCTCTCTCTCTCTCTTGTTCTGATTAAAAGAAAGAGATTCACCAGAAAAGTGCTGTCGTAGTGAAGAAAAGTGTGTGGTAACTTTTCTGAAAGAAAGAGATGAATTAAGTAGACAGAAGAATAGAAAGAGTAAAAAGAATAATTTAAAAAGACATTGATAAGAAAAATTCATATTCTATTCTTGATTTTTCATCGTTTCTCTGAGTTTCACCTTGCTGATAATTAGAAAGGTGATAATGATTATCTGAAACGTGGTGTTAATATTGTTCAATATCATGTAATGATACTGAGCTTTAATCATGATAATCTTCATTCAATTGGAATGATTGATTGTTAAAGATACGAAAACTGATTTGTTCATTTTTTCACCCAAATTTAATCTTAACTTAATCCATCCTCTCTCTCTCTCCATCACTTGATTAATATTCATACTGTTACTAATTGATTGTTTTCATCTCTCAACAGTTACCGATCTCCTCTATTGGCGTGATTTGAAAAAAAGTGGAGTAGTTTTCGTTGGTGGACTTTTACTACTCCTCTCGTTGGCATGTTGTTCAATTATCTCTGTCATCGCGAATGGATCGCTCTTGATTCTTGGATCAACCCTTGCCTATCGAATCTACAGCAACATCATGCAAGCAGTCCAAAAGACCGACGAAGGACATCCTTTCAAGTAAATTGTCTTCTTCCATCGTTTTCATCATCTTATTCCCCTTTTATACTATTTTTTTATTACCTATTTACTTGTTTTCCTCTTCAGATGATAAAATTCTGAACTGCATGATTGCTCCGATAGTTGTTCTAATGTCATGTTTTTATAATCTTGTCTTTTTCTCTCTTTCTCTTTTTCTTACCAATTTGTCGTTTTTGTCTGGCTCATCATCGTCATGACGCATCTTCTTCTGGCATTGGTCTTAAAACACCTCAATCAACACAATCCTTTCAGGCAATATATTGAAATGGATATTATCCCATCTGAGGAAAAGGTTCATGAGTTAGTTGACAAAACTCTTAAGCATCTCAACGTCATCTTATTAAAGTTGAAAAGTATCTTCCTCGTTGAGGATATTGTCGATTCCATCAAGGTACTCATCATGATTTTCTGAACTCTCTATGTCTATTTATTCACCTGAATCATCTTCTTTTTCTTTGTCGTCACTTCCTTTTCCATCATCTTCTACTTCCCTCTCTCTCTCTCTCTCTCTCTCTCTCTCACCTCAATCGCTTGAAAGATTGGTTTCTTTTTGATGTATCGATACTAATTGAAGATGAGAAAATGTTCAACGTGGTGTATGTTTTCAATTGGAATCAAGGTCATCACTAATACAACTACCATTATATAATTAGTAATGAGTTTAATCGTGTAGTTAAGAGTCTTTATGCTCACTCACACACTCGCATACTCACTTACCCTTCATTAAGCTCACTCACTGATAAACTTAATTATCTTATATTCTATTTCATTAATCTATATTTACTCATCTTACTCAGCCATTTTTTCAAGTACTATCAGTACCCATTCTTAGATTGTTGTTTTTTTACTTCTTGAGGCTATTGTATTGATACAGAAAAAAAGGAACCATCCTAAAGCACTTGAAGTTACAATGCCCTCAAATTGTTGATTTTAATTGTAATCATTATCCTTAATTTCCTCTCTCTCTCTCTCTCTCTCTAGTACTTTATCGCTTTCTGGTGTTTGACGTATGTTGGTGCCTGGTTCAATGGAATGACTTTGGTTACCATGATGTATCTTGGCCTCTTCTCCGTTCCAAAGGTCTACGAGATGAACAAGACAGTTATCGATGGTCATCTTGGAACCATTTGCGCCCAAATGGAGGGTGTTTGCTCCCAGTGAGTATATTTCTCTTTACGAATGATACATTTCGTTTCAATTGATGCAATATTTACATTTCATTCTAACATTGTCACCATGATGCAAGCTTTTCTTTTCTATTTCAAATTTTATTCCATCCTTGGTTCCTATCTAAATAGAGAAGAGAATTTCATCAAAAAGCAATAATGCCCCTCCCAGAATTACAATGGAGGAGATTCATGTCCCTTCTCTCTCTCTCTTTCTTTCTCTCTCTCTCTCCTTTCTAAATCCGTCTTTATCAAAGACTACCTTCTCTCTTTCATTAGTTATAATACTTTATTTTTTTTATCGATTATGATATTCTCAGGTTTCATGTATGATATGTAGAAAAAGTTGTCAATTTTTCATCGTCAAGTTAATTCGAACCAAGCGGCCATCGACCTTGACAATTAACTGACTTTCTTTTTCTCTTTCCACCTCTCTTTCTTTTCTTTACCCTCTTGTTTATTTGATATACACAAAACCAAGAGAAAGGGAAAAAGTAAGAGGTAGTTAAGGTTATCAAAAAGATAACACAAAGTTTCAATAGTAATGAATGAAATGATCAATCCCGTTATATGTTTTAGGAAATTGTGTTCATTTTGAATACTTTGGTTTCTCTGGTGATTTCAATTTACCTTCTAATCTTTTGACAAACAATTACATCTCCATGTAAAATTATCTTGTTTTCATTGTACAGTAAATTCAATGTACAGTTAATGATGATGATGATGATGATAATGATAATGTTTGATATAGAGGATTTTCATATATGCGCAGATACATTACATCAATTACATCACTTGAATTACATGCACTAAATTTGGTAACAAAGTTTACCATGATTGACCCACCCTGGTTACCTTTATGTGTATTTATACAGATACATTTTCACTATTTAATCTTTAATTATCCTCTCACACTAAGCGTAACTCATTATACATTTACTATATGACCTTTCATTTACCTTTTTGTCTCCAACAATTGGAAATTAATTGTTATTCATATTATCAAGCGAGATGATGATTATTATCATATTCATAGTGGTGAATTTTAAATAGACTTTGATTGCATTGTACTTTGTTCAACAAGTTGCATGCGTCACCAACTATAAACACCATGAATGTACTGAATAATTCACTGTTCATGTTGTCATAATTGACTGATTATTTAGTCTAATTTGATTATTTGATTAGTTGGAAATTAAGTTTTTGTTTTGTTTCATTTACAATCATGACTATTTTATTTACTCTGGAAATGATTAATCAGTCCCAATTTAGCTATTCCAGTTAACAATATTGGATCAGCTTTTCATCATCACCATTTTAATTGTGGTGATGATGAAAACACCAACCAATATCCTTTGTGATTTAATTTCTCTAGAATTAAATTGATCAGGAAGACAATTAACCATTTAATTGTGAAATTGAGATAAATAGATTGATAGAAACAAAAAACATAACCTTTAATCACTATTATTTTGGTTTAAACAACAACAACAATTTAAACTGCAATTGATTTTTCCTTTTCCCTCAAAATGCATCAATTGAAATTCTCTCTTCTCATTAATTAACCTAATTCTAATTCTAATTGTGATTGTTTTTATTTCTTCTTTGATTACAGAGTTAAAACAAAATTACCATTCCTTGCATCCAAAAAGGACAAAGCCCAATAGAGTAAAACTCAACATATTCAAATCAATGATTGTATGGAAACGTTTATATAAAAAGAAACACTTACACCAAACTTAACCAAATAAGATCTACATTCATCTTCATATAATATTTATCCTCCATTCACTTTGAATACAAAACATGAGACTCAAAAATCGAGATCGGACTCAGAATGAAATCGCAAAAGCAGTTAATTGAATTCGCAACCAGAAATCATCTCCAATTCCCTTTTCTCTCTCTCTCATTCTTTAAATACACAATCTGATCACTTTAATTATCACCGCTGCTTCTTGATTGTTTAGACCATTTTGTTTATACAATTAAGTATTTAGATCTCTCCATGAAATGCTAATACGTTTGATGGAAAGTAAACTTAAGTTATCAATAGAAATTCGGGTTTTTTTTCGTTAATTGTTCTCTTAATTTCTCTTAATTGTTCCATTTTTTTGGAATTCAATCCATTCATCATTTTTAATCATCTTCTTCATCACTGTCGTACTAATTATCATTCTGATAATATTTGATTTCTCATCAACATTTAAAATTATTTTTATTCTTTGGTCAAAGTAATACAACAATTAGACTTAATTTTAATTTCTTTGATTAAGTTTTAATTGTTTCAACTCTGATCATAAACACTCAATGGGCAACGTTACTTAAGTTGATCACAATTAAGAGATTAATTGTGATAATCATCATTTACAAATGATTGACAAAATTTGTAGCAATTAACTTTGATAATATTGCCTTAATTATCAACTTTAATTCATTCTGTTTTGTAACAATTTAATTTCTCGTTAATTGCAAAAGTCTAAATGATTCAACAATCTGAGACACTCAACGATTTAAACTATTATTTTAATTATACTGATTTATTGGTGGATTAGATTGAACAATTAGTAAAACAATTAACTCTTTAATGGTAACAATTTAACCTTTGATTTTTGTCTATTGACAATTATCATTATTTACTCATGAATCAATTAATTAGTTAATCTAATCGTTACTTAAAACCAAAAAAATTAACTTAATTATCAATCATCAGTTTTTTTCATTTAATTTAATCATGAACGTCTTTAAATTAATCGTAATCATTAATCAAACGTGACTGATTTTGATTAATTATACAAAATGATTAACAAAAAAAGTCTTGATTGTGATTTAATTGGATTCATTTCTTAACTACTACATTTTGATAACAATTAAAAATGATTATTTCCTTCAAATGATATTTTATAATACACTTAATTAACTTGGCTGATTAACAGCAATCAGTTAATCATATAACTAAATTTGCGACACTTTAAATATTAATTGTTTCTGTTTCTTATTATAAACCAATTGCTTATTGATTATTAACCTAATTTAATCAATGTAATTAAAGTAAATAAATGATTAACAATTAAATTAATTGTGTTTACTTAAAATTTGATCAACTCTTAACAATTTAATCACGATGAGTAAATATTAAGAGACATTAGATTTTACAAGAAATTAATGGAAACAATTAAATCAATTTTATAAGTTTAAATTATGTTAATTGTGATTGGAAAGACAAAAATTGATTTAAAATTAAATTTAATTGTTGAAAGTTTGATCTCTTGATGATGAATAAAATTAAATTCAATTGACAGTTAATTACAAAATAAAGAGATGAGAAATAATTTACTTGATTGTGTTGATGAAATTAAGTTGATTGTTACAATTTACCAAATCGTAAATGAAGTTTATCAAAAGTTAATTGTATAATTGATGAGACAAATTTAGATGTTGTTGTAATTAAGATGATATAAAACAGTAACAATGAGATAATTAGTGTAACTATCAAAGCAATTAAGCAAACAATTAACAGGGAAATCAAGATAATCATTGTAATTAACCAGAACCAGCAATCAACCAGAAATGTTGTTAAATTGTTCCAATCACTAATTGTTGAGATGATCAAGTTAATTGTCCGATGGGTTGAAGACCAAGGCGGGTTGATTGTTGCTAATTGCTGCCCATGATTAAGGTTGATTAATAAATAACTGGTCACAAATATGATTAACAATAACATAGAGAGTCTTGAATTAATTGTTGATTTGATAATTAACGAAGTTGATTTATAATTAACTGGACACACAATTAGATGGTTACAATTAAGTCCAACATGACAGTTTCTATTGTAATTAATTAATTGTCCTCGGGAAACTAATTGTAAACACATTGTATTGATCATCAATTGACAATTTAATCAACTGTCTCTGGTCAAGAGTTAAAAGTAATTGTGGTCAAGAATCAAATTAGAAACGATAATTAGTGATTAAGATTCATTTCCATTGGTTTGATTTAAATTATAATCTAATACTTAAAATCTTGTTAATCAATAAACTGATTAACTGAAGTTTTAATCGCGATTAAGGATTTAAGATTAATTGTTAATCTAACCACTTGGACAATTAAAGTGTAAAGAGTTAGTTTTTTTTGTAAATGGTTTAATTGTTTTCAATTTAAATTCAATTATTTTCCCAGAAATAAAACAAATTGTTACAATATTTATCCTTCAAGTTGATTGTCCAGTTTAAAGTGAAAACTGACCATCGTAGTTTTGATTTGAAACAATTTAGAGATACATTTTAATTTAATTACAATTATAAGCTCTGTAATTATGATTAGACTTTCAAATAAAAACTGTAACAATTAATATCCTTTGATTGTTTCCATTCATGATTCTTGGTTTTGTATTGACGATAATTAATTTAATTAGATGAGCAATTTGTTTTTCTTTGAATTTAGCTTTTTTTTCACCACGATAATTGTGAATCAATTGAAATTTTTAATTCTTAATCGATACAATTAATTAATCATTAAATCTAAATTTCTATTCAACAAATGATGAAGATAAATTGTTGGTTAAAAGAGACTAGATCTTTTCGATTGTTTAGAATCAATTGATTGACATATAATCGCTCCAGATATTCACCATAAATGGCTAATTAGATATCATTTGTATAAATTGATTAATATATTGATTGGATCATTTGAATGTTAATTCAATTGTTAGAATTTGATTGTTACATTTGATTGTTTAATCTGTTGCCAAGATCTAATGTAACATCGTTCACCTTACCTCTCATTAACGCATTTGCAACGGGCTCGTAGTTTTTTGATAACCTTGAAGGGAATCATATCTCATAAATCACTCGCACTTAATAATAACATCTATTTATAGAATAATCAAGAGAGTTGAGTTCAAATTCGCGGGTATTTTGTTGAGGAAACGGAAAACACATCTTTCGTTTTTTTTAACGATGATACAGTTATAAGGATGACAATATCGATCCGAACGGAGTATTTGCTAACAATGAACTGGATCTATCGGAAATTAAGGTTTACGGTTTCGATTATGATTATACTTTGGCTGTTTATAAAGAATCTCTTCATTATTTAATCTACAATTTAGGACGTGATGTGTTAATTAGCAAATACAATTGAGATATTTTTTATAATCTTAACTAATTTAACTTTCGAGAAATAAGAAATCAAAATTTGAGTCCAACCCTTTTTCCGAATAGGTTAAGATAATAGTGAATTAATCTTCGAGTGCTAATATTAGACACCGAAGTCGATCGATTAATACGAATTTTTTTTTGTAAATGGTTTAATTGTTTTCAATTTAAATTCAATTATTTTCCCAGAAATAAAACAAATTGTTACAATATTTATCCTTCAAGTTGATTGTCTAGTTTAAAGTGAAAACTGACCATCGTAGTTTTGATTTGAAACAATTTAGAGATACATTTTAATTTAATTACAATTATAAGCTCTGTAATTATGATTAGACTTTCAAATAAAAACTGTAACAATTAATATCCTTTGATTGTTTCTATTCAGGTTTCTTGGTTTTGTATTGACGATAATTAATTTAATTAGATGAGCAATTTGTTTTTCTTTGAATTTTGTTTTTTTTCATCACGATAATTGTGAATCAATTGAGATTTATTAAATCAGGATTAATTAGTCATGTAAATTGTTTAGAGAGCTAAGCCAAAGAAATTGAGATTCCTTTTTAATTCTTAATCGCTACAATTAATTAATCATTAAATCTAAATGTCTATTCAACAAATGATAAAGATAAATTGTTGGTTAAAGATTGGAGCGGTTAATTACTGTGATTAATTAAATGACTGATCTAGATGATTCTGTCCAAATTGGTTGTTGAGCTGCAAGTGAACAATTAACTCTGATTTAGATCTCAATTGATTCCATAGTCATGATTGAGTTGATTTTCATGCTTCTTTTTAATTTCCATAATCTTGATTTCTAATCATCAGCAATTAGTAAACCACAGGGTTTTCCTTGCCGATTAATATTGAATTTCCCGAACTTTGATAACTGGGGACATCTTTTCATGGGGTAATGATCCCCTTCGAGGGCAGAAAATGTGATTAACTGAATAGTTCAGCAAGTTCGTAATATGTGACATATAAATGTCACTGTAACGGAAAAGTCGACGGGAAAAGTAGGACGGATTATGATGTGTCCTAAATATGCTTCCGAATTGTGGGTTGAATAAACTTTTCGATTTCAATCTGAGAACTTCTCGATCTCGAAATAAATATTGTAACAAATCTTCGGCATGGAGAGGTGACTTTAAGATGCATGTGTCTCTTTGACGTTCATCGATCAGCAATTGGATTGCTTGTAATTCACTGATTGCCTCTGAAAACTCCTCAGAATTCAGAATATTAATCTCATTCTATTAGGGGGAGAAAAAGAATAAAGAAATTAGTTCATCATGAGAGTCGAGTAGATTATCATTTAGATTGATACCTCAAGTTCACCAATTACAGCTCCGGTTCTCCAACCATGGAAAAGAGTTAAATCAGCTAAATCAGCGTAAATTTGATCACCAAAATAAAGGATATTATTACCATGCCAACCGGTCAGTTCGAGTAACTTTTTCACTGTCCCTTCCATGTAAACTTTACCCTTTTCAAAACGAGTCACCTCTTCCCATGTATGTGAATCAGTATCAGGTTGATAACTTCTGAAAGGTCTGAACGATTAAGAGAGAGATTTAAATTAGTTGAATAAAAAAGAAATTACAACAATCAAATGAATGAATAAAATGATTACCTATGAGCTTGATTGAAAAACTTTGGCTTTCGAGCTCGAACAATAATAATGTCAAATAAATCTGTCCAATTGTTACCAATCATAAATCTCATGCCACAGTCTCTGAAAATTGAAAATTAGACAATTAAATTAATCTGGAATTGATTGATTTCTGTTATGTTGATATAGAGTGAATTATATACACCGAGACTTACACAAAATCGAAAGGACTGTTTGTGATTAGGAACATTTTCTTTTTGGCAACTCGAAGTCGAGTAAGAAATTCTGTAAGTTCAGGTCGCTTTTCTAAATAATCACCGATTCTATCACGATCAAGCATTTGATGCATCACAGGGTGAATACTTTGCACAGCCGATTGAACATCATAGAAAAGTATCTCTGGACAATAGGGAATATTATTCCTGATAAAATATTCAGTTACATTTGCAAGTAAACAAATTTCTGGCACAGAGAAGAGATCATTTAATTGTTTCATCTTTGGATGATCATCTTCAGGTTTAATCAATGACTGGGAGATGTAACAACCACCATATATTTGGGTCACTTCTTCATCGGATAAAGGGCTGAATCCTCTGTATACACATCCAAGTTGAATTTGATGAAACGAGTCGATCTTAGTCAAAAGTCCCTATGAAATTGATATAAACAAAATAATATTGGGTAAACAAAATAGTAAACATTTCAATAGATTTTTTTTCTTACGTGTTCAATATCATAATGAAGGCCTCGAATTGCAAAATCGGGAATATAATTAAACGATTTGATTCCTTTGGATACTTTAAGATGAAGATAAGTAAACAAAATTAGCAAAAATTCAATGAAACAATAAGAGAAGAAACTTAATGAAAGTTCTCACTTTGTATTTGCTAATTAACACATCACGTCCTAAATTGTAGATTAAATAATGAAGAGATTCTTTATAAACAGCCAAAGTATAATCATAATCGAAACCGTAAACCTTAATTTCCGATAGATCCAGTTCATTGTTAGCAAATACTCCGTTCGGATCGATATTGTTTTCTTTGATTTTATCTGAGGGAAAACAAAAGGAAGTAAAATTAAATTTAGAATAGAAAATTTTGAGAATAGAATATTTTTTGTTCTATTCTATTTAGAATCTGTTTTACTTACTCTTAAAGTGTCTCTTGTAACTGATATAACGATTGGTAAGATCTGGCGAAACTGCTAAACTAGACAATTGAGTAATTTCTTCATCAGAACTTAAATCGTTCATCGGAATATTGATTGTAGACACTGACCGGTGACAATTATAGTTGGATATTGGTGAGAATGATGAAGATGGGAAGATAATGAAACTTGTGATGGTAAAGTTAAAGATGGCGATGATGATATTTTAGATGAACAACAAGGTGGTGATTGTTGTTGTTGTGATGAGGATGATGAAGAAAATGATAATGATGATGGAGAAGATGTAATAATTGATGGTGAGATCTTTCTTGGAGACAATAGATTACCCAAATTAATGGTTAACCGCAATTTACCGAGATATTTAATTGAAGACATTGTTATGTTTACCAATCAGTGTAACTCAATCAGATGATGTCCGGGATGTCAGCTAGTAATTAGAATCAATTATAGTTAATTGTAAATTAGACAATTAGTTAAATAAACAGAAAAAGAACAAAAAAATCACAAAGGAAAAAAAAATACAAATACAAACCTTCAAGGTTGTAAATAAATAGGAAAACATATGATGTTTATCATCGGTTGATTTGCTTTTTCTTAATTTCTTACCATTAATTTGTGATTGTCAATTACTGGAAGATTGATATTACTCTATACTTGAATGGAATTAAATAAATTAGAAACAATTTAAGTGAAACAATTAAGAGACCAAGGGAAAGGAAAACACAATTGGTGATGTTTTGGTTTCAGTTGAAAGAAAAACGTAGACAGTAAATTAGACAGAGAAATAGAAAGAGAAAATTAAAAGAAAGAGAAACAAATGTGTTGATAGTCACGGAGATTAATTTGTTTATGTTTTCGTTACCTACTCTCTTTGGGTCACCTTGCAATTAATTATCTTTTTTAATTCTATCAATCAACTTAAGTAGATTTCTATTGATTGTTAAGTGTTAATAAATGGTACTTGTACTATGGTAATTAGTTAATTGTTCAATTTAATTTGATTCTGTTTCCTTTGTTTACTTTGTTTATTTCCCTTCGTTTGCTGATCATTTTGGTGTTTTGGTCTATATTTTCATCTCTTTCTTTATTAATTGTTCCTCGAAAAGATTTAATTGTGATTAGAGATGACCGATTATTTGATTGTCCACGACAATCAAGGTGGGACACTAAGATTGGAGAGACAATCGGTTTGAATTTAATTTCTTTACTGTGACTTACCGGTTACCTATAAGGTTGGTTGTTTTTTTTTATTTCTCTTATTAGTTGTGATTAAATTAACTAATTTTCGATTACTTTCTTTATTTCCAGGTTGAGTTCTGAGTAATCTGTTCATTGGTCCTGGTGAATTGGTCCTTAGATGATGAAGGACAATCAAGGTGAAGGATTTGATGGTCAAATTTATGAGTTTCTTTCAATTGGAGTTTCAATTTTTCTCTTAGTCATTTGCTCATATTGATCATGATAAATTGGTGAATTTCGTTCTTAATTTGTTCACCTCAGAGAAAATGGTGTCCAATTTGAAAGCATTGGGAAGATTGCGGAAGAAAATTAAGGAAAGAATTGAGAACATTAAAAAAATGAATGTTCGAAGAAACATTTTAACCAGAAGAGGGAAGAACAAGGAAAAGCCGTAAGACATGATTAATATCGAGTTAATCGAATGATAAGTTCTGATTGAGTCAAACGATTTGAGGTCAAGGACAGATAACCAAAAGACCTGAACAACTCGAATTGAAGAGAATGATAAAGAGTCACCATGAGCTATTAAATTTTGGGACAATCAATTGGAATCAAAAGGAAGACGAAAGATTAACGTTCCATTAAACGTCCAAGATCAAACTCTACTAATTAACCTTAACCCTGGAATCAGCATGAAAACGAAATCAACTGATAAAGAAAAACTGTCACCATCATAACGACAATTACATTTGAAATCAACAAATTGTCAATCAAAGTCTCAGAAAGTCAACAATTAACCCAATCACTTTTTCAATTACCTCATTGTATAACCTTTGTTTAAGAAATTCCCAGACTCTGAAATGGTGAAAGTGTTTCCATCCCCTGAAGACAAATCATGAAGAGGATAAAGCTGAAGGTCTTTGGAACAAAATTGAAAACAACATTATTATCATGATAATCGCTCCCTCTCTCCCTCTCTCTCTTTCTCTGATATTTTTCACCATCGAAAGCTGAATTGTTCTGGTAGAAAACAAGTAGAAAAGAAACAAAATGGAGAAAATTTCGTGTTTTCTTTTCTTCTAAATGATAACCAGTTAGGAGTGTCAAAGAACCAAGGTCAACAAGAAGACTAATCAGAGAAGATGAAAACAAGAATTTTCAGCCATTCCGCTGGTTAGAACTTTCTCTCTAACTCTTTCTCTTTCTTTCAGTTCTCCATGAAGCAAAAAGTTCACTTTCGCTGTCAGTAGTTTACATCACAATTTCAAATAATCTACGTATTCATGTAAAAAGAGAGAAAGAGACTGAACAAGATTCAGCAAATTCATTCAACACCAACAATTCAAGGTCTTCCTCTTTTCTTCATCTTGGTAAAGGTTGAAAAGTAACACTCATGATTCCGCTTTTTTCCACCACAACTTTGACTATTCTCGAACCAACCAAAGGCCTTGAAAAGGATATAACGGATTCTAAAGTGTTATCAATGAAAATGCTCAATTTTTAAGCGCGAACTCAACGGAATCGGAAGAACCGAAAGAGTAAAATCTGATACAACAATCGAAAGAATTTTCTATCTATTCGAAGTTCTGATTAATTGATGTTTCATCTCATTCATGGAATTTTCAATTAGATGACTAATTTAAACTGTCATCAATTCTCATTACGATTAACCAACTTTTATCATCGAAAAAAAAAATAAAACTGAACAATCGAAAATTATTTCATTCCAATGAATTTGATTTCGTAATAACTGAAACTAGTTGATTCAATTTCATGTCCAATATTTAATTCGATAAGGTAAACATGTAATCGAAATGTTCAGCGCAAGTTCATTCATACCTCGAATTGAAATCAATAAACTATTCTTATCGTTACCATGGTAGTCACCGAATACCCTAAGGTAAAGTTCATCTTTCTACTCATATATCACATATTTTACTAGAGAAAAGTGATAAGAATTCATTGTAACATATTGAAGAATAAATTTTTATTCTAATAAGTTATTATAATTTAAATTCTAAATCTAAACAATTAACTTAAATTGAAGTAAGAAACAAATAAAAAGTTTGATTTATAAGACAAATTGAATTGGTTTCCAAAAGGATCAAAGTGAAAACAATCAACAATAACCTCCAATTAATCAGTGTGTTTATCAATAGAGTTAATTAGCTGATTATGGTTAATCAAATTGGAAGCCAGTTAATCATTTTTATTTGCTGGCTGATTGTAAATCTAATCAAACCCGGAAATGGAGCTTATTATGAATTCAATCAGAATCCACAAGCTCTGATTGATAATGAGGATCTTATTGCTGGTTATGAACCAGGAATATTATCACAAAAATCCTTACAGGTAAATCTTTGATTTAATATTGATCATGATGATTAGATGATTTAATTGTTTTCTCTGATTCTTGTTTTTGGACAAAAACAAAGCAATTCGGTGACATGAGAGATGAAGATTCGGGTTGGGAGATTGATTATCCAAGAATCACCGAAGACACTGATTGGCCTAAAAGCGATTTTCTCAGTAAATTGGGTCAAATTGCTGGAATTGCAAGTCACAAGAACAATTCGATTTACATATTTCACCGAGGTGACCATGTTTGGGATCACAGGTAATTTATCACCTTAAGGTCAATTCCATTTCAAACTAATCAATCTAATTGACTTTCAGATCATTTGACATATCGGAACATTATAAGAAGATCAATAAAGGACCAATAGCCAATGATACGATCTTCGTTGTCGATGGTACAACCGGAAAAGTGATCAAATCATGGGGAGCGAATAAGTAAGTGATTAGAATTGTGTTCAAAATTTTCTCGATTAAATTAAGCTAATTGCTATGAATCATATTCCTCTGAACATGTTAGATTTTATATGCCCCATGGAATCAGTTTGGATCGGGAAGGTAATATTTGGTTAACTGATGTCGCTCTTCAACAGGTATTCAGGTTCAAACGGGACGATCTCGAAAAACCCGACCTGGTCTTGGGTGAACCTTTTCAACCAGGACGTGATTGGAATCACTTTTGTCTTCCTACCGATGTTGTTGTCGCTTCAACTGGATTAGTTTATATTAGCGATGGTTATTGTAATTCGAGGATATTAATTTTATCACCTTCGGGAAAAGTTCTGTCCGAAATTGGAATAAAAGGTTTTCTGTCTTTTGTTTTTCTCTTTCGAATTTCAATTTCCCATTTTTTCTCATAATTATCGTCTTTTTATTTTCCCCACAGATAATATGGTGATACCTCATAGTTTAGTTCTATTGGAGGAAGAGAATCTGATCTGTGTTGCCGATCGGGAAAAACGAAGGATTTTATGTTACACTGCGGGTCTTGATCGAACTCAACCTGGAATTCTGACCTTTAACATTAACCATCCGAGATTTAATCGTATATTTGCCATTGATCATGTCGGTGATTTACTGTTCGCTTTAAGTGTTCCCGAAGACGAATCACAATCAGAAGGAATCATATTCAACTTGGCGACAGAACGTATTGTAAACGCATGGAAACCTCGTTCGGGTTTTCGTCAACCTCATGATTTGACCATCTCGTCCGATCGGAAGAGCATCTTTGTCAGTGACATCGATCCAAAAGGACCTAAAATATTCAAATTCAACATGTGATTGGAAAAAGAAAACCAAAAAGAATATAAAATGTCACATTAATTACGAACAAATTAATTTCGAAAAATTTTTTTTTCGATCAATATTAATTCTGTTCCAATGATCATCTCATTCCAATTCCAATATTTTATCATCCTGTAAATTCATCGTTAAATGATAACCACTATTATCTCCTTTGTCCAGAGAATATAATTTATTTCCAAAGTTAATTACAACCAATTCGATGATTAAAGCCAATTAAACTAAAATAAATTTCCATCTTTAATCATTAATCATTTTCCAATTTTCTTCTCAATAACTTTCCACCGAAATCCCTTTCAATCTTAAAATAACCATCTTCTTGTAGAGCATAAAAAAATCTATCGATTTCAATCATAATCGCCTAACTATCAACTAATTTTCATGGAAATATTTTAATTGCGATTAATTAATAGCCAAAAATTAAGAAATCGAAAATTATTTCAGATACTCAACTACTCTATCGATATCTACTTTTACATTTCTTTTCTACGCAAGAACAGATACCGATAGAATACTCGAATATCTTTTCGAATTCAAAATTTCCGCATATTCTATTCGGTAATTACCATCTGTTCGATGGACAAATTTTTCTGTTGACTTTGTTTGTTACAATTTCTTTTGATTATTTTTTAATTAATTTCCTTTCATTTTACTAATTAATTGATTCAATTGATTTAATTACTTTACTTTAGTGTTAAAGGGCAAATTTGTTTGTGTCAAAGAGTAAAGGTGAACATCCAACATTTGGGTTACTTTGAGTTTTAACCTTTCGCTTGAAATTATTGAATTGAATTTGTTTCAATTGATTTTCCTTTTCGTAACTAGAGACAAGGTAATTTCATTTAATTGTGTTTCTTTTTTTGTTTACTTAATTGTTGTTCTTATTTTTCTATTCTTACTGTTGTATAAACAGGTAACACTCTAGTGACCACAATTAACTGTGATAATCTGTTTGAAAGCTAAAATCTCTGACATTTTGGAAAATTTTGTCATAAGCTTGTCAACAACAAACGACAATCTTGAAAATCAATCTTGATCAATTGTGGTTTTTTTTTGGTGTTTTGGTTAATCAATCTCACGGAATTAAATCATTTACTTGAAAGGTAAGATGAAGGTTATGATTGTAATTGTTTGTTGATTTATGAGTACCAAGAATAATCAAGAAAAAGATGGAATCGATTTAGAAAACAAAAACAGATAGAAAAATGTTCTGATGAAATATTGTAATTCTATTTCTTCAATTAATTTCTCAATCATTTCAATCAATAATCTCTCATTATTCCGGTTACATGTTATTCACTCAACAACAATTTACCTTTTTCCCTTTTAAAATTAACCTTTCATTGTATTGATTAACTAATTTCAATCAATTCTCTCCATCATCATCATCATCAATATACTTATTCAATAAGTTGAACTGTTTATATTGCTTTTGATTTCCTTGAGATTGATCAAGATTATTAATATGATACACGATTAACTTAATTGTTACTGTTTGATTTTTAACCTTAACGGTGTAATGATTATATTTGATTTTCTGGTCAGTGTCAATCTTAATGACACACTGATTGTTTAATTGTGATAATCATTTCACCCAAAACCGAAAACTGGACTTGATAGATGATCCGAGAAAACAGAAATTATGAATTTCTCTTTCTCTCTCTCTCCATCAAGAACATTCAGTTTACTTTAATTAACCATTTGAAATTATCTAAATTTTATCATTTACCATTTTAATTGTTGAAACAATTCAAGGATCAACAATCATATAATCAACTTCGTCACTTATCAAACACTAATCGTAAACGGGGTCAGGGTTAAATGTTAAACATTCACTTTCCATGTTTATCTTTAATATTCTGAATCTTTTTCTCATTCAAATCTCTCTTTTTAGTTGATTGTTAATTGTTTATCGAGAGAGAGAAACGATTAACCTGAACTTGAACTTGATCGCTAAGGAAGCTAAATCTAATCACGATTAAGATGATTAGTAAATTGCGGAATATAATTTGTGATTTCAATTTACTAACAATAAACAGAAAAAAAACTATTCCTTCCTATTGGTAAATACAAACGAGAAGTGGAAACCATTGAATATCTTGATAACCTTCAACTTTTTTTTTCTACTTCTCATCTTAATTGTGATAGTTAATTCTTGTTTCCATGATCGCATGATCAATTGTGTGTATGATCTCATTCATTGATTAACTGACCAGGTAACTTTAATTAGAAGATAAACAAAACCGAAAATGAACCAGTTTTCCATCTATGATAATTTCTTGCTAACTTTTTGCTTCCTTATTTCATCATTTTCTCAATTTCTGTAACACACATAATCTCAACAATTTACTAATCAATTTCCTATCTTCTTCTAACAGTAATAACCAATTTCTTAAATTCTAAAATAATTAATTACTTCACCTTGAGTTCGATTTTCTTTTCTAACCAAATTTCCATTCATTAGGCCTAACGGAATCTCTTTTAGCTTTTGTCTCATCATCTTCTCTTTTTATATTAATATCATTTTCTCATTGTAAACTCTATTCCCAAACTGATTGACCTAAATTGTTGACAATTAACTGAAAGTGATTCCCTGAGGTCACACCCAAAATTTTCAATTCTAATAATCTTATTTCATCTCTCTCTCTCTCTCTCTCAGAATTACATGTAATCCATATAATATTTATATTCCTGATTTGTGGTCAACCTTCAATCAACTTGGACACTTAATCAATCAACTAAACCAATACAACAATTAACACAATAAATTGTCTCTCATACAATCTTAGTCAATTAATCATTTGTAAGTAAATCTATCAATTAATTAGTAGTATATTAATATGATTGTTTATCATCACCTTGTAACCTTTTTGATTTGCCTTAGCAACATGACGCAACTTAACCCTAACCTTTTATGCTTAAAATAACAACACAGTTTAAATTTGTATCAGTCGCCATTTTGTTTCAACCCAATACTCTAGTAGTTGCTAGTTTATTATATTCACTGATTGTGTTTATAATAATATTAATTGTTAGATAATTGTTTCCCTAAATTATAAATACTAATTGTTTTAACTGAAAAACAATCATTTAACCTTCAAATGTTAATGTAAAAGTGAGAAACCATCATCATCATTATCATTTCAGTTTCCCTCTTTCATTTTTTTTTATATATAAAATCCCATCAAGTATATGGTCATAAGTTACAATGTAAAAATCAAATTGAATCAAATAGTTGATTGATAATTGTTAATTTCTCCATCTAACTAATCAATTATCGCCATTTTTTCATTGTTGTAAATATTAGTTTCAAATTGTTGTTAAAAGGTTGGTAACTTTTACTTACCAGCAAACATTATTTACGGTTTACCTTGAATCCTTTTCGAGTAGCCTTCCCGTTAGCCTAGTTAATTAACCAGTAACATAACAGTTAACCATTTAGTGTTGACTCTCACCCACTTTTTTATAACTCACTCACTCACTCTCTCTCTCTCTCTCTCTCTCTCTCTCACTCACTATCTCTCTTTCACTCCCTCATCATCATCGTTATTATTACCTTTTTTGACACAACAACAACAAGTCTAACATTTGAAATAATTTTCTTTTCTTTTTTTTATTCGATTTCATGATTTTCTGTTAATAACAATATCTACAGGAACTATTATTCATTTGTGTTCTAGTTCCGTGTATGTGTGAGTGTATTTATGTGAAAGTAACATTTATATTCCACCACCATCATTACCTCTGAATTCACCAGAACAAGGAATTGATTGTACAATAGTTTCTCTCAATTGAAACTCTTTGAATCATCTTCTCGTTTGGATATTTTTTCATTTTGGAAAAGAATTTTTTTATTCTTTCCTTTCTCTCTCTATCTCTCTCTCTTTCTCTTTCAATCTCTCTTTCAGTGTTGTAACATGTTGTTTTTTTCTTCTTTGGCCTGAGAGACCTTGAGATTCAGTGAGAGGGGATAAGTAGACAAACAACAACACTGCAAAGGGAAAGTGTGTGTGTGTGGAATAAGAGTAAAAAAAAAAGAAAGAGAGAGTTGAAACTGTTGCTAACTCGTCTACTACCTTCTTGTAACACTCCCAAATTATATCTTCTATCATCACACTCACACACATCTCTCATCATCATTACAACCTCATCATCATCTCACCAGTAACACAACAATTACAATTTACCCTTTAGACAATAAACAATCAGAAAGAAGAAGAAAAAAAAATAATAACATGAATCACTCATGAAATATGAAAAATTGTTTACTAACCTCAAGGATTTTCACTTTATAGTTTTCGGTGCTTCAATGATATGTCACATTAGTGAATAATATTATTTTCGATCACAATTTATAACAAAGATAATCATCATCATAGAAAACAATATAAACTCAACGTTGATTTTTGCTCTCTCTCACTCTGACTCTCCTAAGTGTTTCTCTCTCTCTCTCTCTCTCTCTCTCTCTCTCACTCTAATCAACCCAATTATTAACTCGACTTATATGTTTATTTTTTCATCTTCTTCCTTCTACTGTTGACATTTTTGTGACTCTCTTCTTATATATTCTTGTCTCTTTTTTTTCTCTCTCTCTCTCTCTATCATCATTTCTGTTTCCTTGTTCTCTTTTTTCTGTATATGATCTGTGATAAAATCATCTTCATCTTTAATTATTTTCACCATGATGCCTAAAATTAACCCTAACCAGCAGTTGAAAGCGACAACACCTATAGACTATTCAGTTCTGGTTAAAGATCCATCACTTTTACTTGCCAGTGTTCATAGGCAATTGCAATTACAACATCAGCCTAACCCATCATCTAATCATCATCATCACCTTTACCATCAACAATTACAGCAACAATTACTTCATAAAACAAACCATTCTGGTTTAAGTAACCACAAAATGCCACCACCAGCACCCAAATATGATAAACGAAGTGTTAACTCAAACGGCGATGAAACCATTGGTAAAAGGAAAACTTTACTCGACTTTTTTGGTAAAGGAAGTCAACAACAACAACAGAAACAGATCAGAATTGATTCAAAAACGGTTACCAGACCATCAATTATCCATCAAGAATTAAAATTATCCAACAATAAAAGTGTACCCAATGTGATTGATTTAAGTGATGAAGATGATTTAAACAATCTAAATGGTAACAACGGTTATTTCAAATCCCCAACGGTTCCCAAATCTAAAGGTGTAAGTGCCAATCGTAAGGATAATAAACAAAAACAACAACAACAACAATCACTAAATCAACGTAAAAATAATAACATTGGTTCATCTCAAGAGATTGAAATAATTGAAGATGAAGATGATCTTAATGTGATATCATTTAAAACACCAATGTTACCTCATCGTAATGAAACAAAATCGCCAATGGTCAATTCACCATATCCTTATTATCAACCGATTAAATCATTATGGAGAGAACCAGTTAAAGATGATGAAGAAATAAGAATAGAGAAATTGAAAGAGAAAAATTTCATTAAAATTGAAGATTTTCTCCAAATAGTAATTGATACCAAAGGTGATGTTTCAGAATTAAATTCTGAATCAAAAGAAAATGACCCACCCCAAGTCGAATGGCAGAAAGATTATAAATTGAAACATTTTCGTGATATGATTGATTCAGTTCTTAAGGATAATCATTATTCTCACCTTTTCGATGATCATGATTGGGATGCTCTCTACAAGTTCACCAATCTAAGTTGTAAGTTCGTAACCTTGAACTTTTCAATTTTCCACGTTACCTTAAAATGCTACAAATTTAATTAACTAATCAACTAATTGCATGTTTATTTTTAATCTTGTTCTTCTTTCAGATTCTGCTCAAGCTTTATATTTAAGACTTTTGGTTCGTAAACCAAATTGGATCCGAATGCAATCAATGAGATACCCTGATATCGATAATATTAAAACGAAATTAGCAGAATTAGTTAGATATAAGTTACTAATTTCAGGTAATTAGATGAATACATTTGACATTTTTTTTCTTTCTCTTCCTTTTCCAATGTTCAGCATCTTCATCTTGAATATTAATTGTATCTTTTTTCATTGTTTTTATTTTCATTTCTACTTACAGTTGATCATCTCAATAATCTAACGGATGCTCTTAATTGTTTGGATGCTAGTGAAATTAAAATGTTCGCTAAACATTTAAAAGGAATTTCTCTTAAAACTAATTCTACCAAAGCAGCTTTAATTGACGCAATTAAGAAACACGTACGATCAAGTAAATCAATATCATCTCACTTTATGGGACCAAGTGGTTCCAATGGTAATGGTAACATTGATTTACCAGTTTTAAATCAGTAAGTATTCAATTTATCATCTTTAAATCAATATGATTAACTAATCATTATTCTATCTCTTTTAATTATTATTATTATTAACAGAATTAAACAATTACTGGGGAATACATGTTTTCGTGTTGACCGTCAATCAGCTCGAGTTTTTCTTCGTATAGCACTTATCCGATTCCCGCCAACAATTAGTGACGATGATGATGGTGTTATGCTAAGTAACGAATTGTAAGAAATTGAAAATTAATGGTTATAGTAAACAATTAGAGAGAAATATTTTAATTATTTCTAATTTCTTTCTCTCTCTCTCTCTCTTTAGATTCAATTTATGGAAAGTTGATCAAGGTGAATTAAAGTACGTGCCTTATATGATCAACAAACACACCAAAGTTTTCCCTCGACGGAACAATTTAATCTTATTTGAAGAAGCATGTAATTTGGAAAGTGATCTGATGCAAGCAATTGAAACACGAAATCAACAATTAGCCATCGAAACTATTTTACCACGAATACAAAATGCCTTTGATTCCTTGATCGCCACAGATATAATCTATTTTGATAGTAAACTACCCGCTTACCTGCGTCGATTTACCTCTGGTCATGTTCTCACTCGAGCTTTGACAACTTGCGTAACTGTACTTGAACAAAGACGATGTTACCATGAAGCTGTCATTCTACTAGAGAAACTACTTGCACAGCGTTTATATTGCCTTGATTATCGAGGTAAATGGTTTGAAAGATTAACCCTAAATTACGATAAACACCTTAAGCGAACAGTTGAAGCTATTGAGGTAATTCGAGTGGCACTTTCAGACAATTATGTACGAGGAGGTCACCGATATTCACTCTACCTACGATCAAAGAAACTTGGACTTGTTGCCAACGGAAAAGTTGAATCACTTGAAGAATTTCAATTCAAGTTAAAACAAACAACAATCAAAGCACCAGCGTTAAAACAATGTATCGATGGAAGGAAAAACGTATTCATATCGTCCAAAGACAACGGCGAAGTGAACATTATCCCAGTCGAACAAGTTGTAATCGAGTATTACAATAAACAAGGATACACCAGGGGAATTCATTGCGAGGGTGTTGTTTACAATACACTTTTTTGCCTTCTCTTTTGGAAGATAATTTATGCTGATGATCTGATGGCAAGTGATGCTTTCCATTCACCCTACCAGAGAGTACCGCTTGACCTTAATTTCAATGATTTCTATTCTCGTCGACAACCATTAATTAACGCTAAATTACAAATGATAAAAAGTTCAACGAAAGAATCACTAATTGAGGAAATATCTGCAACTTGGGATTCTTATAAAGATTGTGCATCTCTAGTGAATTGGGAAAAATGTACAATCAATTTGTTGAAGGTTAGTCATTAATTGAGATTATTATCAGTTGATTATATGTCCAAAAATGATTAATAGATTGTGTGTTTAACCTTATCAAGTTATTTTCATCATTAATCATTGGAGTAAATTATTCATTTATTAATATTTTTTTTATTATTATTATTCATTTTCGTCACTTACAGGAAATAGTTTTATGTATGAAAGTCAATACGTTGGCCGCTATTTGCGAGAGATTAGCACTGGATTATCGTAGTCACAGGAGCGGTTTTCCTGATGTATTATTATGGAATCCAAGTAAATCAACAATTAAAGCCGTCGAGGTTAAAGGACCCGGTGATCAGGTCTCTCCTAAACAAGCCTTATGGATTAATTACCTTGAGAAAAACGGACTTGAGGCCGAAATTGTTTTCGTTAAAGTTGGTCGAACAGAATCTGAATAACAAATTTCCAACAAGTGAATTGTTGTTCACTTTGATTAACAATCATGTTCCAAGTAATCAAATTAATTTGAACTGATCTATCGATTCGTCAACTAATCATCACCGAAGAAGCAAGAAAAAATTGTCATCAAAATTCATCATCTTCATCAACCATCATCTAAATTAATGCATTGACAATAATGTATTTTTGCACTTTAATCAGTTGTTCATCTGATTTTTTTTTCAATTTAATTTCTTCCTTCTCTCTGCTCTCTCTCTTAATTACTTTCCTCTCTGTTGTAATCAATTGTTTACAAATTGTTTATTTCTTGTTATTGTTCAACAATTAACAAGAAAAAATCAAAATGTTTCTAAATTTGTTACCAAGAAAACGAATCTAGTTTACTAATTGTATTCACCCTAATGTTCAATCACAATTTTCCACCTTATTAAGTTTTTTTTGTCTATTATAACCTATTGTTTTTCCTCATTTACATTGTATCATTTTTTTTTATAAGAAACACAATTATCACTAATTGTAAACATCCAATACTTTGGATTCAATTTGCATTTAATTTCACATGGAAAATTAAGTCTCCTATTAATAAAATTTGCCAAATTGAGATTATAAATTATCAATCGTTTGATTGACATGTTGATTAGTTTTCTGTTACAAAAGGACAATTTAAATTTACTCAATGAACTTGTTGAACTATGATCACAATTGTTTGATTAGAAGCTGAAAGGTTAATGAATCATAATCAAGGTTTAATCAACTTGATAATTTACCAATTATGATTGTGGTTAATTGTTACTGATTAAAAATTGTCAAATTAGGTCCAATTTACTGTCAATGTCAATAGATTTAATCTTTTTGGTTCACTGATTGTAATCAATAATCTTTATCCTCTAGGCCTTTGGATTGTCACCCGACTGATTATCAGCTGATTGTTTGTAATTAGATTTTGTAAAATTTGATAAAATAAAACTTTTGAGTTTTAATTATCAAAATTCAGCCTCAGGGTTCATGAGAGAGAGAGAGTGAATTTTGTCAAAAACGATGAGGACAGTTAACTAGGTAATGGACCAGGTAAATGGTTGATTAAATTGTGAACGAGTTTTGTAAATGATTGACTAGATTTGGAATCGGGTTGAGCCACGACAATCGGTTTTCCGGAATCGCAGCTTTCCCGAAGCGATCGGTCCAAGGCGATCGATCCTAAAAGTGGGACTTTCTCTTCACGGGAAAGATTTTCGACTCCTGAATGTCCGAAAATGTGAGTTCCATGTCCACACTTTTCGCAAATAAAAATCGACATATTTTCAACCAGTCCAAGTATCGGAACTCCGACCTGATTGAACATTGTGATACCTCGTCGAGCGTCAAGAAGAGCAATTTCCTGGGGAGTAGTGACCACAATGGAACCAGAGACGGGAATATTTTGAGTGATCGATAATTGGGTGTCCCCTGTTCCTGGTGGCATATCAACTATTAGATAATCTAATGGACCCCAGGCCACTCCACGAAGTAATTTCTGTATCGCCGACATGACCATAAGTCCTCTCCAAACAACGGCTTTCTTTTCCTCTACCAAAAATCCCATTGACATCACATGTAAACCATAATTAACCAGGGGAACCATTAGCCCTTGATTGGTAATCTCTGGTTGACCTGAAAGGTTCATCAATTTGGGAATCGACGGACCAAAAACATCAGCATCAAGAAGGCCAATTTTACTTGACCTCTCAACGGCTTTCAAAGCTAAGGCCAAATTCACCGAGACCGTTGATTTACCGACACCTCCTTTAGCCGATGAGACGAGGATCACATGTTTAATTCCTGGAATCGGTATTTTTCTAGGCAATTTACCGATCACTTTAGCCATGATTAATCACCTCGAACAATTAACCGACCAAATAATCACCTTAAATTGTTTAAATAACGAAGGAAAAACAAATACAGAAAAAGGCAACAACAATTAACACAAAGAGGAAAAACGGATCAGCTGTTTGAAACAAAATCTCACCTGAGAATCACAATTGACTTAAATTCACCTTGAATAATCACATGGAAATTTCTATGGCATCTTAATTACATTGTACAAATAAATCCAATTAAAGAAATTAAGACAATTAGATAACAATTAGAAAAAGTCTCAATATCAACAAAGAGTTAAACTAATATTCATCACAAAGGAAAATGAAATGACAACAATCAATAGATACAAACTCGAATACAACAACTTTGGTCCAAAAGAACAGAATCTCAATCAACCACCAAGAGAACAATTTAATTGTTATCAATCAGCGCAATTAAAGAAAAAACAATTAACCAAAAATAGAAATGAATGAAACATCGAGAAGCGAAAAAAAAAAAAAAACCAAAACAAAGATTCTAAAGGGAACGTTTAATAATCTTGATCCAAGTTCTAAACCAAATTAACTAATCATACGAAATAAACTCGACAACAATTAACCAATTGATCGGAAGAAATTAAGAGACAATTTAGATGAGATATTATCGAATAATTGAAAGAAAAATAAAATTCCAATAACTTTCTCTCTCTTCAATTCGAGTCCAAAGTTTTAATCATCTCGCCGGGGGAACATGGACTCTAATCACTTCGATTAGAGTCCAAACAATTAAGAGAAAAAAGTGCTTACAATTAACTGATGATGGAGAAGATGATGAAAAAATCCCATCACATTGCGGTGATTCTCACGCAGTCGTAACATTCTGATTCCTTATTATGGTTTCTTATCAATTCTTATTCTTTGAATTTTCTATCACAATTTATCCCATGTTATCATCTAATGAAGGTTTTCATGATTATCTATTGCAATCAACTCTCACAGTGATTAAATCAACACCAGTTTAGAATTTAAATTGTTCCATTATCGTTGTAAATTGTTCCGGTGAAAAGTTCGTAAAAAGAGTTAATTAGTTGCTTGTCGATTGTTTTCTCAGTTTCTTTCCGATAATTTGATTAACTTTCCATCTGAGTGAGAGAAACAAAATTCAATCAGTGTTTCCAATCATCATGATTAATTTACCTTCATCTTCATCGGTTAAATTGTCAACTCAATTGTTTATCTGTTTACTTATTATCTCAACAATTACATCGTTAATCACCGTTACAATGGCCAATCCAAGTTCTCAATTTTTTCTCAATGGTCGATATGGTCGGAGGTCACTTCCGCCCGATTCAAGTGAGAATCAATTTCCAGGTAAATTCACAATCAATCATAATCCTTAATCTAATTTCATTGGATTAAAGTTAATCCGGTTGTAGTAATTTTCTCAAACGTTAATCATTTAAACAACAATTTCACTCTCTCTCTCTCTCAGGTATTAAAGTTTTCAATTCTCATCAATTGGATAAATTTAATTAACTGTTCACAACACAATTTAATTCCAATAGATTATAAATTTAATCAAAGAATCGTTGAAACTAATTGATTAAAAGTGAAATTGATTCCAATCGGATTTCAATCAAAACTTAAATATACATTTGATTAAATGTATCATCCTATTTAGAAGAGTTAAATTACAAGAAAATCTAATAGAAAGTGTGAACAATTAAGTTAATTAAATGGTGAAACCATTGATCATGTTTAAATTAAATTGTTTAGTTGGTTAGTTGATTGTTTTATTTTCTTGTGCGGTAATAATAATAAAACGATAAACCTTAAAGTTTATCAACCTGTAAACATTTGGAGGCTTTTAATTGTGATTAATTTTGTTGTTATTATAATCAATAGAATAAATTGTAAAATAATTAAGTTAATTGTTGACAATCATCTAATTTTAATAGACAAGGAAACGATAATCATGGAAACCGCATTGAAATATAATCTTCATCCAAATTGTTACAATAAAGGTTTGATTGGAGTGTTGAAATGTATTGTTGAAAGGTAAGTGAACAATTAAATTTAATTGTTGACCCTTTTTTAGTGCAGTTGATGATGTTAATCTAATTGTGTATCTAATTGTAATCGCACAATTAAACCTTAAATGACCACAATGAAGCTCCAGACAAACTAAACAAAGTGATTAATCAAATTGTTTTGTTTGTTTGATTAATTAGTTGATTATTAATTAATCTCATCATCTTCATCTAATTAAATCATCATCATTATTTATTGTAATTAAATGAAAGGTTTAATTATTGTTTCTTTTTCTTTCATCATTGGATTAACCAGACATCCAAAGACTGAGGATAATTAAGTGAAAACAATTTGATCAAGTTAATTGTAACAGCTGATTTGGAATATCAATTGAGTGGACAATCAACAATTAATTTAATTCTCAGAGAAAAACAAATCAAATTTAACATTGTTACCATGTTAAAATGAAAGAAAATTTAATTGAAACTAATAATGTGTCATTGCTTAATGAATAAATGCCAGGGTTTATGAAATAATAATAAGTTAAAATAAAGAAAAGTGATTAAGTTCCAAGGATTATAATCAAATTAAGGTAAGTTAAGAACCCGAAAAAGAAAAAGAAAAGACAATTAAAGTTTAATTTTCAAATTTAATTTTATTTGAAGGAAGCAAAGTTATAATTCGAAGACGCTTGGGACACTGAATGAGCTCGAAAGTCATTATGTGCGCTTCTTACAGGGAAGTGAATAACTTGAGGGATGATAGGGAGAGTTCAGGTTGGGGTTTTCTTGATGGGGTGGAGTGGAGGAACAGGTGAAGCCGGTGAATATGATGATGATGAGATGACTCGATCCCAATCTCTGAGTGATCAGAGACTGTGGACCAGTCACTCTCATGGGTGGAGATGGAGGAAAAGGATGACATTGGGCCAAGGGAAGTAGAGGAGATAGAGTCAAGGGTGATGGAGACAGAGGGATCGGTGATGGTGGAGTAGTTGGGGTCGGTCATGGTCGAGTCAAGGGTGATGGTCGAGTCAAGAGTGATGGTCGAGTCAATGGTGATGGTGGTCGTGGATGCTGGTTCTGGTTCAGGTTCGGGTTCAGGTTCGGGTTCAGGTTCAGCTGCTGAGGTTGGTTCCTGACCATAAAAGTCAATCATCTGATCCGCTGCTTCCACCAGATAAGATGAGGCTGCAGCTGGATCCCCATTCTCATCAATTGAGACACGAAGAGAGTTGAGGAGGTTGATCACCTCGGCCAAGGGAACAGACCCTTGCAGACTGTATGGGTCTGCAAGGGCTGCCCTTCTAGTGGCGTCGAGGGATCGAAGAGCCACGACCGAAGGAGCATAATGGTGGCTTAGTGGTGGTGAAGGAGAGACTGGAGCAGGAGCTATCGGGCAAGAGGGTCGGCAAAGTAGCTGAAGACATGATGAGGAAGCAAGATTGGAGGTGATGGAGGTAGAAGACATATTGAGAGCGAGAGAGAGGTATAAGAGAGTAAGAGTAAGAGAGTAAGAGTAAGAGTAAGGTAAAGTGAGTAAAGAGTGAGAGTGAGAGTAAGAGCAAGAGCAAGAGCAAGAGGAGATGAATACTGACAATCTTACTGTTCAAGATCTTGGGTTTTATACTAGAAATGCTCACTCGTTAAACTCCACCTCTTGTCTCCATCTCACGTAGAGCTCCTTTCTATCTCCTCCATAGTAAAGCAAAAGACTCTCTCTCACTTGTTAGTACAGTGGGCTGAAGTATCATCTTCATCTTATAATCTGTTTTAAGTTAATCTCTTTACTAGAAGAATGAAAAATTGGAAGGAGATAAACTTTTAAAAATAATCTTTTGAAAGTTAATCTTCTCGAAATTAATCTTTCAGAGTTAATCTTTTAAACCTAATCTATTGAAAAGCAGTGAAATGTATTGAAAGCAATGAAAGTGAATGGGAGTTAATCTTTTTCTATTGAAATGTACTGAAGTCATAGAAACAATCATCTTTATCATCCTTCAGCATTTACTGTATGCTATTTACTATAGTATAAGAAACAATCATCTTTATCATCCTTCAGCATTTACTGTATGCTATTTACTATAGTATATTCAGTTTACTTTCAACATTCAAAACAATCACAACAGAATCAACAGAACCAACAGAATCAACAACACAACAATCAACAACACAACAATCAACAACACAACAATCAACAACACAACAATCAACAACACAACAATCAACAACACAACAATCAACAACACAACAATCAACAACACAACAATCAACAACACAACAATCAACAATCAACAATCACAACAATTAACAATTAACAATCAACACAATAGTAACCATAGTAACCCGTAACCATAGCAACCACATCAACATTTCAAAGGTAAAAAAAGTCTCCACCCCCTTTTCTTTTTTCTATTTTACTCTATTTAAGTTACCATTGAGGTTCTATAGGTTTAATTTTCCCGCCTTTTTATAAACTCTCATACTTTATAAATCTCAAAAATTGTTGCAAGTCCAACTCACTGCGCTGATTAATATAGGCTAACAGTTATAATGAAACTTTTTCAAGCGACTTAGTTTTAACAGAAATTTACATGTATTCTCTATGGAATTTTGCATGTATTCTCTATGGAAAATTTTGCATGTATTCTCTATGGAATTTTACATGTATTGTCTATGGGGATTTTATGTTAGTTTTTTCTAATATTAACACTTTTCTTTATCACCAGTTAACATGGACTTAACACGAGCCTTCAAATTCTAAATGAGGAAATGGAGCAAGAATACGATGAAATCTGCAGAAGATTTGTGATTCCAGATAACCAAAATTGCGCTGATTCGATAAACCATGGACTAGATGCTTGTATGGAATGTGATGAAGACGACGAGATATGTAAAAACTACTATGTTAAAAACGATGAAGAACTAGATATGTATATGGAAAATCAAGACGATGATGACATATGTATCAACTTAGGGATAGAAGGTGAAACAGAAGCAGGAGGAGGTAGTATGTTAGATTTATCAGCTACTGGTGTGATTAATGAAATAGCGACAGGACAAATCCTTTCTCAATCAATTCAAAGCAACCGGATGCTATTTATTATACTGATAACCATTCTAGCAGTTCTGGTTCTACATCTCTTGTACACTCTTGTGCTTCCAATGAACAATATGATGTCAGTCACTCATCTCAAGATATAGCGCAATCAACTCATCGCTCTTCATCGTCTTCTACTTCAAGCTCATGTTCAACTTGCGATACATGTTCAACTTGCAACTCTTCAGTCTTCGTCTTTCTCTCAAGCTCATGTTCAACTTGCGATACATGTTCAACTTGCAACTCTTCACAGTCTTCGTCTTTCTCTTCAAACTCATATTCAACTTGCGATACATGTTCAACTTGCAACTCTTCACAGTCTTCTTTCTCTTCAAGCTCATGTTCAACTTGCAACTCTTCCAGTCTTCGTCTTTCTCTTCAATCTCATGTTCAACTTGCGATACATGTTCAACTTAACTCTTCACAGTCTTCGTCTTTCTCTTCAATCTCATGTTCAACTTGCGATACATGTTCAACTTGTAACTCTTACAGTCTTCGTCTTTCTCTTCAACACGCTCAAGACAACACTTCCAGATCTAAACAAGATTTTCTCAACAGGGAGGTGGTCAAGGTGATGATTCTATTCTTCATTCAAGACCAAGGAAAGAGAAATAGAGTTTGAGATGTAGATGAACAGCCATGGAGAACAAATGCGAACTTCATTCAATGACCAAACTTCTTCGCTAGGCTCAACAACAACTGCTCGTCCGGTGTTGATATTTCGCTTATCGCACACAATAGATACAGCCTATGAAAGATTTGTTTCAAACTGATAGAAGATGCCAATTCAAATGATAGGGATCTTTATAATTTCGTAATCCGCAAGAAAACCGTGAACTTTATGTCTCATTCCTCAAGAAAACTTCAATCCACAGGAGTTTCTTGATAGAGCCTATGCACTAGCACAATCAGCAGGAAATTTCTAGATGATGGAGTTTTGAAATAAAAGTTCAAATAGTCAAGTCCATTTCAGGAGGAGCAAGGCAAGGGTTTGAAACTCTTATCAGGCGCTGAGAGAGCACAAAAGAGAAGTGTTTTCTTGATTACAAATGATGACTACAAGTGTGGATACATGGCTATTGCTGCTGGGAAAGCTTACGTCGATGAAGTTATATGTAAAGACAATAAACAATTCTGGATAGCTTAAGACGATCTAAAATAAACAAGTTATCTACCATTTATTCATGAACATGCAAGTAGATGTTAGTTCACCATTGGACATACAGAAAATTTACGAGATTCAAAGCTTACCATCTTATCAAATTGTCGTTATTGATCAAAGACACAATTGAAACTGTTTTCCGGCACTGATGTTGAACATAAATTGTTTTAGAATACAGCGAACCACCACACTTCAACCTCATCCATCAATAACTGGGTACATGGACTGTGACTATTTTGTTTCAATTGTTGGGCTAAACCAGCAAAGATACACATTATTGTAAAGGATCATGTAAAAATGTCGTTCAGTTAAGGCATGTATTCATCCAAAGAATTACTTGCAGTGAGTGTAATGTTGATTTGAATTCTCAACACTGCTTTGATCAGCATAAACAGAATGGTGTTTGTGGTCGCATTAGAAAATGTTTTACCTGCTGGGTTCAATATGACACAACAGCAGGTGATCATGTTTGTGATGTTTATACTTGCAATTTCTGTGATGTAGGCTACCGTGCAAGCCCACACTACTGTCATGTCAAACCAGCAAACCTCGAACATCTCATCGACGATGACGTAAAACCATGGATATTAATTTGTTATGACATAGAATCAATGCAGATCACCAAGACAGACAATACAAATATCCTGACACATCAGCCAAATTTGTTGATAAGCAGGACAATGTGCACATCATGTACTGATGAAAAAACTTTAGTAAGGAACCTTAGAGATTGTGAAATGTGTGGTGATGAAGAACATGTATGGTATGGAACAGAGTGTGTCGAACAATTTTGTAATTATCTCTATGATAAGATGCTTCCTCGAACTGCAGCTGAAGATGACTCAAGAACCGCCATCCAGATAAAGGTTATTGCACATAATCAAAGAGGATATGATGGTCATTTCATTATGCAAGACTTTTCAAAAGGAAATTTTTACTAGTCCCAAATGTCATCATGTCTGGGTCAAAAATTCTTTACTCACAGATGGAGAATATAAAGTTCATTGACTCTTTGAGTTTGTTTATGCAGCCTCTTTCATCCCTCTGCAAATCCTTTAACATCAAAGAAATGAAGAAGGATATTTTCCACATAAGTTCAACACACCAGAAAATCAGCATTATGTTGGAGTGTTTCCAGCTATCGATTTTTATGACCCACTCTCCTCAAACCGACGCAGAAGGCTGAACTTGAAAAATGGTATTATGAGACTATAAAGACTGACCCAGTATTCAATTTTAAGACTGAGATTATTGAATACTGCAGATCAGATGTCCTCATACTTCAAACAGCAATTATGCGTTTCATTGACTTGTTTAAATCGATCACTGGACTTAACCCAATAACTAGAAGTTTCACGTTAGCTTCAGTAGCGATGGAGGTCTTTAGAGCTCGCATGCTTCCAGCATTTACCCTTGGAGTCACTCCTCTTTCAGGATATGCTGAGAGAAAACAGTCGACTAAAGGCGCTGCGTGGTTAGATTTAATGCAAAAAGATCTTCGAACAAAAATCAGAAGAGAATGGAGGCTTGGACCTTTTTACGCAGACGGATTTATTCCAAGTAATAATACTGTATTTGAATTTTGGGGATGTTATTACCATGGATGTCCTGCATGCTACCCGGATAGGTCAACGATAGTTACAATGAATGACGAAGAACTAACGGTTGAATCATTATACCAAAGAGTCTTGCTCAAAAAAGAATATTATCAGCATAGAGGTTATCTTCTTCATGAGATCTGGGAACACGAGTTTGATGAGAGAGAAAGATATACCAGCTCTCGTATCTCATACTACAATCAGATAAAACAAGTAGGGTCAATAAATATCCGCGAAAGCTTTTATGGGGGTAGAACAAATAACATCAAGTTCTTTCATCAATGCAGTTCAGATGAAGTAATCAGATATTTAGATTTCACATCATTATATCCATTCGTCTTGCGTGAATATGACTATCCACTCGGACATCCTTTCCTCATCCAAGAAGATTTTCGAGATATCGGGAGTTACTTTGGATTCATCAAATGTAAAGTACTTCCACCTACCAAGCTAAACATTGGGGTCCTGCCGATGAGAATATCCAAGAAGTTATTATTTCCCTTGTGTATGAAGTGTGCAGTCGAAAACATTCAAACATCATGCACACATTCACCTGAGGAGAGAGTTATGACAAGCACTTGGACTAGCATCGAACTCCAAGAAGCTGTTAAATATGGCTATAAAATCATGAAGATCTATCAAGTTCTCAATTATCGGAAGACTCCACATTCAGGTACACTTTTTTCAGAGTATGTAAAAATGTGGCTCAAAATAAAACAAGAGTCTAGTGATTGGCCTTCATGGGTTACCAATGAATTCGATAAACAAAAATACATCAATGACTACAAAGCAGCTGAAGGTGTTGAGTTGGATCCAAATTCTATCGAGAAGAATCCTGGAAGGCGAAGCATCGCAAAGCTTATGTTGAACAGTTTTTGGGGTAAACTAGCGCAAACTGCAAATTTACCGAAAACAAGCTTTGTAAGAAACTACGCTGATCTATGGGGTATCGTTTCTGATGAGCAAAATGAGATTCTGGGTATGCATGAACCTTCTGAAGAAGTTATTATGCTGCAACATCGTTTTATTGAGTCAGCTAAGGAGAAAATTTCGCCTGGAAAGACTAATATTGCAGTCGCTAGTTTTGTCACAGCATACGCACGTAGAGAGCTTTTTCGTTTGATACAACGTATCGAGTCACATCGACAAGGTAGAGTTCTCTATTTTGACACCGATTCAGTTGTGTTTGTAGAGAAAACTGGTGATCCGAAAATTCAATGCGGAGACTATCTTGGTCAATTGACAGATGAGATTGAACCTGGCTGGAAATGTAATCTTTTTGTTTCATTAGGCCCAAAAAACTATGCATACCAAGTCATAAACTCTCAAGAAGATACTAAAAGTATAATAAAAGTAAAAGGGATACGACTCACATCCAAGGCATTAGACATCATAACTACACAGAAACTTCTTGAAATGGCGCATTCTTACATAGGAGGTGACCAACAGAGAGTTAACATAACACAAAGTAACATCGTATCCGACAAGTTTACACATACAGTTGAAACACGGAATTTTGAAAAAATCTACAGGGCAGTCTCCGAAAAAAGACGAATAATTGGTAATGATACACGCCCTTTTGGCTATGTAGATTGATTTTTTTGTAAAACTCTAAATAAAAAAGAATAAAAATTATTATTTGCGTTAAACTTTTATTTATAGAAAGACTATAATCTGTCTGAAAAAGCAAGATAAAAGGTCAAATTAGGATTCATATGCATGTATTTAGATAGGTTTAACATGTATAATGAGGCGTGTCTTTGTTTCACAAAAGGCAGATGAGAGGGAAAAAGAGGCGTTGAAAAAGTATAAAAAAGCACAACTAAAGATTGAAAAGGGGGCGTTTTCATTGCTAAAGAAAACTGGTTTTACATCTATTTTTGCGCATGTTTGAAATTATTTCCATCAAGTGGTATAAAAGAAGAGTCTTGTCACAGTATTTTTATTTTCAGTCTAACTCTCCAACTGATAACATCAATTTTTTCTAGAAAAAACAACAAACAAAAAAAAACTACATCATCGAAATGGATTTCTCAAAATTTTCAGTACCTGTCTCAAAAACTAATGGTGAAGCTTCTGAAAAATACATCAGAAAGCCAACCCCATTTGTTAAAATAAACTCAAAGTCAGGTGACTACACAAGATTCATTTTAACTGATACCTCGTTCAGGTTCAAAATTGACGAAAAATGGTACAACTCAATCATTGCTTATCTCGCTGCTAACAAGGATCTTAAAAAGATCGAATTCAATGATATTCTCACTGCTTATTTAGCCAAGTTCCGGGCATGTTGGGAGTTGAAACGCCTATTAATTGCTACAGGTAACACTATCCTAATATATTGCGATGCAGAAGATAAAACATTATCTTGTGGATTCGATCAAGATGACACAAATGCTGATATGCCACACAACTGGACAGGTAAAAACCTTCTTGGATACGTTTTGATGCAATTAAGATGTGAACTCAAGGAGGACTGGAAGGTAGAAAATCTGTCTGAGATGGTAACGTCATCAAACGAAAAAAAACCAATGAATAATTTTCATAATATATATAAAGAATAACAAAAAAAAGTTTTGATGTAACAACTTTCATTTATAAAATTATTCAATTAAAATAAAAATGGTTTCAGAAAATAACTCTTATTTTACTTTTATTCACCCTTTCACGTGTATGGTTGCAGGCCCAACATCAAGTGGGAAGACTGTACTTGTTAAGTCTTTAATTGATAATCATAGATTCACATTTTCGAAACTTAAGTCAAATCCTAAGATTGTATGGTGTCATGGGCAAATGCAGGAAAGCTATAGTGAGAGCGACAGTATAATTGAATATCACGAAGGTTTGATTGAAGATCCTAGTAATTATGATTTGATTGTTGTTGATCTTATGAATGAACTAGGAGGAGATAATAGACTTCTAAATTTATTTACTAAAGGTAGTCATCATCTCACATAAGTGTTATATTCATAGTACAAAACATTTTCCACCAGGGTAAACACATGCGCGGAATAAGCTTGAATTGTCAATACTTGGTACTGATGAAAAATCCTAGAGACAAATCACAAATACACTGCTTAGCTAGACAAATATATCCAACCAAGAGCGCAAGACTGATAAAAGCGTATGAAGATGCAACTAAGCAACCATTCAGCTATTTAAAGATTGATCTTACACCAAGAACTCCAGATCATTTGCGAGTTCAGACCAACATAGTTCGAAAGGAAGCCAAACATAACATCATCATTTATGAAATATGATTTCACAAGAATTATCCGACTGTTTACCCATTATTCACCTCTACATGAAGTTGAAAGGGAAAAAGCTACGACAGGACTTTCTAGCAGACCAATTCAAACAGGACTCAAAAATATATAAAGCAATCCATGAGATCGTTATGAATGTTGTACACCAGAATCTACCTCTTCCTGATGACGTTAAACCAAAGTTACGAAGACACAAGCGCGCAATAGTTGATTTCATCCATGACAAAAATAAAAAGAGACATAAAAAACATCTGATACAATCTGGTGGATATCTACACTATCTTATTCCTGCTGCTATACAATTGATAAACACAATAATATCCAATGGAAGTAATAAAGAAAACTTACCAAATGAATGATACTGAGACCTCTCAATTACCAATGAAAGGTTCAGGAATTGTAACAGCTAAAACTTCGAGTGATAAAATAAAATTGATTACTCATATAGCTTTGAAATTTGCATTACGTAATTATTATGACGCCAATAATAGGCTGTTATTCAACGATAAGGTCATTGCTGATAGTGATTTAATTGATCTTTTAGGCTCCCTCACAAACCAGAGTAAACTTCCTAAATACATAAATGAATTTTTATTTTTACTAAAAAAATGTGATGTTGATTATTCGCTGATAAAAAATGATAAAATCAGAAGAAAACTCAAGCATATGGCAATTAGTAAAACTGATTATCCTCCTGATCAAATTTTCGAACCAATTGTGTTAACAGACATACAAAGAAATGGTGATTTCTATGTAAAGAAGTTGGAAGAAAACCTCAAACAAAACCGAGGAAAAACTACAAAAACCCGAACAAAAAGCCAAAGCAAAGCTGAACCTGAAGTTATTACTCCAGCTGATAAACAATATAGGAAAAGAATATACAACCTCAGATCATATGGAAATTGGACAATCCTAAAAGGAAATACTTTCCAACATCTATTACCAACCGAATAATCCAGCAGGTTTTGTCATTAAAACTTTTCAATGCCGCTAAGAAAGAGATTCCTAGTCTAACACATGAGCAGGTTAAGAGATGGTTAAAAGTCAACTTACTTACACTCTACACGCGCAAGCTAGAAGAAAGTTCGTAAGAAACCCTATTATCGTTAGCAAAATAGATGAACAATGGGAGGCTGATCTTGTTGAAATGCAAGAATTTTCACGCCAGAATAATGGAGAAATATATCTTAACAGTAATTGACTGTTTCAGCAAATATGCTTGGGCAGGCACTTTCTAATAAATCAGCAAAGTCCGTTTCGGATGCTTTCAAAGATATTCTATCTACACGAACACCTGCTGCTTTACGAACTGATAAGGGAAAGGAATTTATTAACAAAACATTTCAAGATCTTCTTTCATCAAAAAATATCAGATATTATTCATCGAACAATCCTGATATAAAATGTGCTATAGTTGAACGATTTAATAGAACACTGAAAACTCGAATGTTTCGATATTTCACTTCAAAAGGGACGAGAAAATTTATTGATGTATTACATGAGCTAATGATTGCCTATAATGGAAGTTTGCATAGATCAATTGGCATGGCACCGAAAGATGTAAATGATGAAAACTCGAACTCCATTTTCGAAAAACTTTATGGAAAAAAATCATTACGAGAAATTTATCAGGGAACACCCCTCATACATAAGATTGATGTTGGAGATGAAGAATGAGTATAAGTTAGGACCGTTTGAAAAGGATTCTACCGAATTGGAGTGATCATGTATACAAAATTTCATCGGTGGATAGAACAAATAAAAAAGCAATTTTCACACTAGATGGTTATGATGGAACCAAAATAGAGAATAGAAAATTTTATGAGGAAGAGTTACAGAAAGTCCATGCAGAGGTACATCGTATTGAGAAAATATTGAAAAGACGATTATATAAAGGAAAGCCACAATACTTTGTTAAATGGTTAGGATATTCTGCAACTTACAATTCATGGATAGATGCAAGCGATAACAACAATATCACAATAATGAATGCTGAAATGTTTACGTTTACCATGCAAATTGTAACGCTTTTTGTGTTGTTATTGCCTCACTTCTCAATCTTTCTCTTGGGATGGGAGATCAAAAGTTATGGCTGACTTTGCTTACAATGTCTCTAGGATGTATACTTCAACTCCAAAATTCTCCAAAAATTCCTTGATGAGCCGTAATGCAAGTGAAAGTGATATAAAGCGCTCAATAAATATTTGATCAATTAAATTTTTGTTTTAAAGAAAATGCCTAATTCGTTTTATGTTTCACTTCCTAGTAATGTCTTTACTTATGAAAAAAATAAAATTTCTGATTATATAACATATCTTCCTAAACCATTGAATTTGTCTGATGATTATCATGTGGCTCTAACAGAGTTATCGTACACAAAGTTGGTATAATGTTCAACAAAACTCATTATTCACACTTCATGACACTAGATCAATCATTTTACAAAAACCGGGTATAGCTCCAGGGTGGTATAAGAACATCCATGATTTGATAAAAGCTATTAACGATAAAATTGAGTTTTATTCGAACAAGATAAATACTTACAACCTAAATTAGTTCTAGATGAACACAGTCGAAAGGTGGAAATGAAATTTGGCCGTACTAGTGACGGAGTACCGATGCTAGTTTATTTAGGAAATGAATTAGAGGAAATGCTCGGTTTTTCTAATGAAAACTCAATGAATATGTTGGATGAGAATGTTTCTATCGTGCCATTAATAGGCGATAAATACATAAGATTGCAGAGTAAAAGCCCTGAAAGACTATTTGATATGAAGGGAGGAATTCATTCTTTAATGGTTTATAGTGATATTGTATCACATTCAATCGTTGGAAATACACAAGCTAATTTTTTACGATCTGCCAGGATAGACGATCGTGACGAATTCGGATCTGACATAAATTTAATCTTTCAAAAACCATATTATTTTCCTGTTAATTCAAATTTCATTGATAAATAAGAATTAATATAAAGGATGATAGGAAATCCTATAGAATTTCAATTTGGAAGAGTTTCGTGACTTTACACTTTAGAAAACATGGAAAGCTATTATTTAGAACAAGCAGGTAATGGAACTGCAATTCAATCTTTCTCAGAGTACGTTATCAACGAGGCGGTGGCTTTTCAGTAGACTTTTACTAGTAAGGTTTTACCAATATTACGTTATCTTGGAGACAAAGCCCTGGACACTGAAAGGCTATTTTGAATGATGTCAAAACTTCTGCGACCAATAGAATCATCGATACTGTTCAAGAAGTAGCTCAAGAGGCTATAAAAGAAAAGTGGGAAATGAAGATGGTCAGTCCGGCTCAGGTATAAAAAGGAGAAAGTTGACAAAAGATCTTACATAGCTGATTATAATTTTTAAAATGACCACCAAAGCAAATATTCGAAAGAAGCTGTCCTTTCTGAATTGGATCTTTTACGATACCACCTGTTCAGAAATCTATTGAGAGCTATGAAGTACAATACAGACCAATATCATCTCTCGACTCTACAAAATAATAGAGTTTTCAATTCCTACATCTAAGGATGAGTATATTCTTCTTCATGAAACATATTTTTATGTGAAAATTCAACTTAAATCCGAAAAGCAGACGATTCTGCGTTAACTATTCAAGACTGGGAAACTGTAACACCAGTAAATAATTTACTTCATTCTATGATAAAACAAGTTGAGCTTGAAATTGAGGGAAAGATGTTACCATGTCTAATTCAACATACGCTTACCGAGCCTATATTGAAAACATGCTAGGCTCTCCGCTGATGCTAAAACTCGCACTTGTCGAGTTGTGTGGATGGAGAATGCAATAAGGAGACGATCATTTTCACCCGAGAAGTTTTGCAGCAGTAAAGAAGTTGATCTTTATGGACGGCTACATTTTGATATGACATTTCAAGGCAAGGCTATACTTGGAGGTAAAGATATTAAAGTAAGAATCCTTACACACGATCCTTCATTCTTCATGCAATGTGAGGATAGAGTTGATGTTGCAATGGTGATTAAAGATGCATGTCTATACGTATAAAATGAAGGCTACACCTCAATTAACAAACGCACACTCAAAAGCTCTGGCTATTGCGCCTGCATGTTACCCTATTTCAAGGGTTGATTTACGACAAGCCTCTATCCATGCAAACTCTCTTGATGCGGTTCTAGATAATATTATAACTGGACAACTCCCTCGAAGATTCTTATTAATGGTTAAAATACAGCATTTAATGGTTCTAAGTCTCAAGATCCATTCCACTTTGACCATTTTAATGTTTCACATGCAGCTTGTTACGTTGATGGTGTTCAATTCCGACAAATGCGTATCAACCGACTTCAAAAATCAATTATGTGTACGAGAGTACTGCCTATTTCAAGCAATGAATATGAACTCAACTGATACAACAGTAAATATTACTAGGAAGATTTCATGGAGGAAAACAATTTTCGCCTTTAACTTTGCACCAGACCTGTCACATGGACCTGGTATGACTGGACATATTAACCCTATTAAAAGAGGCTCGTTGAGAGTTCAATTGAGATTTTCTGAACCATTAAGAGAAACAATAACTGTACTTTATTGCGAGTTTGACAATATTATTGAAATAGATTTAGAACGTAATGCTGTAACTGATTTCAAATAAAAGTAATGTTTGATTATGAAATAAAGAAAGCTCTTTGTTCTTACGATAAATTCATAGGATGTTTTGCGCGAGATAAAATACCTTCAATAGTTGAGTATCCATCATTTATTATCGTCAATACTGACAAGTCATCTGCTCCTGGAACGCATTGGGTTGCTATGAGATTTACATCGAATGAATGTGAATATTTTGATTCATTTGGTTTACCTCCATTGCATCAGGAAATGATAAATGCTATCGGGTCGCGTAAAATGTTGTGGAATGGCCGTTGTTTACAACACCCTTCTTCACGAACATGTGGAGAGTTTTGTATAGCATTTGTAAAGTTTCGCTCTCTGAAATTTTCATTCATAAAATTTATCAAGTATTTTTCTGCTGATACAAAATCTAATGATAAAACAGTAAAAAGTATAAGTTCGGATGATTGGAATACAAGTTTTCAGTTGCATAACAAAAATGGATGAGTACACTTGCCCACGGGTTACAAACATGGTGGTCGCCTTCTCTACCTTTTGAGATAGATCTAAAACAGCTGATAAATATTTATCCTCAAACTGATTACCGAACTAAACGATTCAATGGTGCTATCATTAAGACGAAAATAAATTGTTTACTAGTATTCCGAAATGGAAAGATTAATGTCGTCGGAAATAAGAGAATTGAGGATGCTGAAGATGCTGTTGATGAATTGTGTTTAAAATTGCATAAGAAAAAGAATATACAAGAAGAATAGTTAATATCGCTGTTGTGCATTAGGTCATCCAATTGTGTTGAATGATCTAGCAAACAATGGAGACTTTGAATATAACCCTGAAATATACCCAGCTGCTTACTATAATATCGGTAAAGCTAAAATATCGGTTTTTCATACAGGAAAAATAATTTTCACTGGCTTTTCAGATTTTACAGATATTGTGAATTCTTTTGATGAAGTTCATTTGCTAATAAAATGATTTGATATTTTATAAGAAAACAGTTTATTTAATTAATCAATTTCATTCTACATATAGAGAGATACTTGATTTACAAATTGGACAATCGTCAAGCTGTGTCACAATCGATGCAAGAGATAGCGTGATCACATGGTGCGAATACTGTACCGATTTCTTTGTCGAGACATATCTTGCAAGTGTATCTGTCCTTATCATCAGTGGGTTGTGGTAGCTCTGTAGGGAGTAACTGTATCTGTTGGGAGTTGATATCATCTACGAACATCTGTCCTCGCTTCAAATATAGATAACTACATTTAGGGAAGTAATATGCATGGACAGCCCATGCATTATCTCCTCTCTCCCAATTTGAGATTGTTCCATTGCAGTTGAAACATCTGGTGTGATCGTATACTCTAGTGTAAAAGAATCCGGCCTCTGCAAGTTCTTTGGGTGTTATTATCTCATTGATCGGCCAATTTGAGAAAGTTTCAGTCCGACTTTGTAGTGTTCTAAACTGAAGGTTCAGCGGCTTAAAGTATCGTCGTCGATTGATGATTCTGAAAATGATACCAGCCTATTTCTTGTTATACGCCTAGATACTCTAGGAAAACGTCGGTCGTTCTTTCGATTGCTGGAAGATTGTTAGAATTTTCATTTTCTGTTAGGATGTTAGAGATACCAGTGACATTATCATTGTTTTGTGGTCTTGTAGTCATCAACTACATCTTCTCCCTCAATTTGGTTAAATATAATCACTCGATCCTCTGCAGTGTTATTAGAATGTGAAGGATTATTCTGTACTATCCTTGATTCTTCATTTTCATAATTAACCATGACTCTTAGAGGCGTGTTTTCCTGTAGAACAACAGTTGATATAGATCTTGGTATATTACCACAAGGAAGACCTTGGATGAAAGGACAATCTGATGAATGAAGACGATGTTCAATCCAGTGTAAATCTTGCCAGATTGAGGCGTGGTAGAGGTATCCACAGAAAAAACATTTAACCTGTCGCGATATTCCTGTAAAGTAAAACCATCGCGCTAGCTCTGTTCGGTATGAAATCTCCGTGCCCCACGCTGATTGGAAAAAGCTTTCATATCGAGCTTGCTCGGAAGCATAAGTACTTGCATTGTTGCTTGAGTCTGTTATATTCATTTTAGTAGAAAAAAGAAAGAAACTTCAGATGTGACTCTTAAGAATTTTGAAATGAAAGTGAATACTCGTCAATACAAACATTTGCTTTTTATTCGAGTTCGGTCTCCCTATCTCACTCTCTATAGATGTGCGCACTATCAATTGTATTTTTCATTGCGCATGTGTGATTTGGCTTGCAAAGTTGCTTCTGACCCCTACCCCCTAACAACATTAAGCTCCTCCCTTTTTAACGTTTAGACACATCTTACTACTCATAACAATTAATATTAATAAAAAAAAACCCCGATCATTGTTAATTGTATAAAATAATTAAGTTAATAAAGTTAAAAGTTAAATCGTACGATGAAAATGAAAACTTTTCTTGACAACAATTAGTTGATTGTCGCATTGGGATAACAATATTTGAATTTAGGAGATATTGAGACACAAATTAATGAGAAAATTAAAATCTCAGTTAATTGTTCCGTTGAGAGTTGATTAAATTAAGTTAATTCTAGATAAATATTCAAAAGACGGAAACTTGTTAACCAAAGTAAATGAATATAAAGATGATTATTTACCAAAAAAGAGACTTGAGTTCATTTAAATTATAATAATTCAGTGATCAATTCACCGCAATCATCATGTTAATCATCATCATGATTGTGATAATTATCAACCTTGAAGTTAATGTTAATCTAACTGTAAATGATATTCAACCTTTTACCGTTATAATAATGAATAAGGAAACAAATTTACATCTCAATGGGAATTAACTTGAAACAAGTTGAACAAAAAAAGAGCAAAAAATAACGGAAACTCAACTCCCAGAGAAATGATTAACATGATGATGATATTCAGGATTCTCTGTCAGAATGTTGGTTTAACTTAATTTAAAGGTTCCATGATTATGATTAACAAGATGACAACTTTTTCTCTCATCCAATTCTCAATTCTCTGAGTGTATCACCATCATCATCATGATGATTATATTCATCATATTGAACCGGATATTCATTTGTATTCAACTCCCAGTTCAGTATATATTATATGAGTTATTTTCTTTAAGGTGATAAAATAATATTCTTAAAGTTAATTGTTATCATGTTCGTTAATTGAATTGGTCATATTTTTTTTGTGATCAAATCATTTACTCAGGGAATTGATATTTTCAGATTGTATTTGAAATTCAATTTTTATTTCATGAGTAAAATGAAAATGAACAATTTAAAAAGTCATTTTTTTTCATCGCCAATTTTATTGTTGGACAATTTGGTTGACAATTTAATAATCACCAACAATTTACTCAGGTTATTTGTTTCATGATTCCGATTAACATTAACATCATGCTACAGTTTCCTAAGATAAACTGTTCAATTGATTAGATTACATTTTTGTTAATTGTTGTTGATTAACTTACCTCAACGTATTGAAACATTGTTGCCTCGAAAACATCACCAATATAAAATCCTATGAATGTATCACTGATCGTACTCAATACAGCTCGAATCTTAAAATTAAACAATTAATAATTGATCGACAATTAAGTTGATTGATTAAATTATGAAGAAATTTTTGTTTTTGGAAGAAAAAAAATTTGATCAACTTAATTGGAAAACAATTTGTTGATTGTTTCAATCATCTTTTCTTACCTTTAGTTTTGTCATCACTTCAGGTTGAACTTTTTCAATGATCATATGATATTTCCCATAGGATGAGGATGCCTAATAAATTAATCATGATTAAAATGGAAACATAATCAATATGATTAACATTTTAGTTGATCACAATTTTTGATCATCAAATGATCGAGTTGTAAACAATTAACTCAAGTGGGAACCATAGTAAGTGGCTCAAATGTTATTAATCAATTGTTAAGGCGATACAAGAATGATAATTGGATTGTAATCAAATTATCATTAATATTTGATTGCGATTCTTGAAAAAAAAAAAATTAACTCATTAAGATTATGATTGAAGATCATTTTGATTTTCTTGGTCAAAATTTTGTCTCTCATTGATTGTTATAAGTATCAGTTTGTAACGATAATCATCAATTTAGATTCTTGATTAGTTACAAATTGTAACTTACAATCAAATGTTTGCAGTGACAGTTAATTGTCCCATTGTTGATTGATAAAATACTTACCTTGACTGAAATTTTGGATAAGACTAGAATAAGCGCCATTGCGAAAAACAATATTTCAATTCCAAGTCCAGTTACGATAATGTTATTGTATAAATGGTCTTTTGGCATGGCCGTTGCTGAATAAAGCAGGAAATCAGCACCAAAAGAAGCATAAAAATAACCGATTGCAATATAATATTTAATTTGGTCACTCAGTTTAAAGATATAACCTGAGGTGTAATTATGAGAATCGACGATTGACCGAACGCGTTGATTAATATGATCGACTTTGGCCAATGATCGAGTCTTAGTATCAATAATAGCGATCTTATTTGATTGGGCCAACGTCCATTTAGAAGATGATAAAAGTTGATCAATGGTCAAACTAATAGCGTCCAATTGTAGTGAACTATAACAGGTCGTCAGGTAAATATGAGTGATAAGCCATAAAGTCGCGTTGACCACTGGAAACGCTTGAAGAGTAAGTATAGATGACCAAAAGATTTGAAAGAATATTAATCTCTTTGAATATTGTGAACTATTGGGATTTGTTGCAAAAGAATAGAATAAAATTCCTGGAACAAAACAAACGGTCAGTGGACAAGCAATGGTCAAAAATCTTCGAGCCAGGTAAATCTTATTTCGCATCTCATTGGCACCCGAAGGTGTTATCCTTAAAAACGATGAATTGAAACCATTAACTTTTATTTGAGAGAAAATGGTCAACCAAGATGTTTTATCAAACACGTCAGACCAGTAAATCATTGACCGGAAGATGACCAAAAGCCAAGCTCCTAAGGTACAGGTACAATTCATGTAAAAACGGGTTGGAGTGCCAACGAAAACATCACCACAATAAGTGTTAAGAAATTCATTATCGGTGAAACAAAGAATTGTAATTCTAATCATCGAAATATAATTACTGATCTCTATCAATGTACTTATAAGTAAACGATTATCAGGCTTGTGGTCACTTCCTTTCGACTGGTCAATCTCTGGATAACCATGAGTAATAACGTACCAACGTTTAGCTGATTCCTCCATTGCGATTAAATGTTCAACTCCTTTGAATGGATCATCCTGATGGGAGAAAAATTGATTTAATTTAGTTTGAAGTCTTCTAATTGTTACAATTACACTTAATTTCATCTCAAAACATTCAAAGTTAACGATTTACATTCAATTAAATTTAATTCTGATTAATTCTGATTAAGATTCTGGAGTTTTTTTTGGTTACATTGTTTGAAACTTTTCCCTCTCATTGAAAGAAGCTAATTGTTAATTGTTGAGAGTTTCAACTTATCGATTGTGATTAGTTTGGTCATGAATTTTACTAATGCAATTAATTGTTAACTTCTAATTGTTAATTTTTGATTAATTGCTTTAACTTTGTTTTTTTTTCTTTGTTTAAAATTTAAATTGTTAATCAATCATTGATTGTTGTGTAAATTTCATTTATCTTGATTGCTAATCAATACAAACAATTTATTTAGTTTCTTTTTGAGAATTGAATCTTTGTAATTAACAAAGAACCAATTTAATTGTTATCATCAAATTTCAAATGGTTTAATTACTATTTTTTTTTCTCTATGATTAAGGTAATTGTGATCATTATTTTTAACTTGATTCTATTTATCAACATTTAAAGGGTCTGACAATTTAGATTAGACTAAATTGTTAACTTGTTATTTCATAGATCACAATTAAGAACAACAATTAAATTGGTTAATTGCTAAGGGACGAAAAACTAAACTGCAATTAACTTCTTACTCCATCTTATCAGAAATTAACTTTACAATTAAAAACTTAAATTTGAATTTGTCATTAAATTGCGAGAATTTAATCAAAATTTAGTTTAACTTTTTTCCATTGTAGAGTTAATTAGGTCTTAGTCTTTTTCGCAATTAATCTGAAATAGTTAATAATTAGGTAATCATGATAATGAACTTACTGTTTGAGAACTGGAAATAATGGTAACAATTAAAACTTAATTGTGGTTTAAATATGGGAAAAATTTCACAATCGTAACACTAATTGTTGGGATTGATTAAAAAGCCCTTTTTTGATTGTTGATTTTTTGTTTTCTACTGATCAAAACTTTTGATTATTTACGTAAATTATTGTTCACCTTTCCATGATTACCATCATCAGCTACATCATCGTTTTTTTGAATATCATCACGAGTAACATCATATCAATCTGACAATCATTACTGATCATCAAGATGATTATTTTTCTTATTGATATTCACCTTAGAAAATAATCTTTTGACATATTAAAGGTAATATTTTCAACTCACTTTGATTGTTGAACAATTAGCAAATCATCACTCAGATTTCAATGTATATTTACAAAAAAAAACACATACGCATTCTTGAGTTTACGTCAATTCATCTCATGTAATATTTTGGATTAAATAGTAACATAGTTTTTCTTGATAACCTTCTAACTTGATGATTGTCTCTCTCTCTCTCTCTCCATTTTTCTCAATACTTGTAAACATGAAGTATTACACAAGATATTAACCTTTTCTTTAGGTCGATTGTTTCAACTGCATTTTTTTCAACCAAATAATCTCCAACAGAATCAACATTTCCACAAGTCTACCAACACCACCATTGAATATCCATCACCTTTGAAACTCTATAGGAAACAAGTAAAAAAAATACGAAATATGAACAACAAAAAATACGAAAGAAAAGAAAAATCCAATCCACAATTAAGGCCTAAAAAGAACGAGAAAAGCAAATGACAAAAACTGACAGGAAAACGATTCTAATTGTAATGTCTGCTTATTAGGATAATTAAACTTACCAGTTGATTGTTTACCAATTTGTTTAAAAATTTCGGTTTTAAATTACAAACAAAAACGAAACATTTTAGCAAAAATGAAAATGGCGACCAAGGAGACGATAAAATCTACTTGATGATTTTGAGAAACACTTAAGGAAAAGGCTAATCAATGATTAACCTTTAAACTGTTAACACTTTTAATCACAATTAGATTAATTATCTGAACAGATGAGATGGTTAATTTAATCAAAGTTTAATCAAGAAGATAACAATTAATCAGAAAGTTAACATTCACTTGACCAAAAGGAGGAAAAAGAGAGAAGAATAAAAGAGAAAAAGGGGAAGAACAATTAGTAAAAAGGGGAAACAGAAAAAGAAAAGAACAAAAAAGAGAGGGAAATAAGGAGAACAAATTTTTCTCTTTCTTTTTGTTCGCTGATTAGTTATTTGTTTTTCTCCTCTTCAATTGTTATGTTGCAATTAACATGTTCTGCTTTTGATTTGATTCGTTTTAATTGTTAATTGTGAAATGTTGGGCACTAATTTTAATTTACTTCACTTTGTTAACGATCAAAGATTTGTAAGTGAAACAATTAACTTTTTATTTGATTCTTTCTTTTTTTTTGTGTCTCTTGATGATTTTTTGTGTCTCTTTGTTTTTGTTTCTCCATTTTTGTTTATTTGGTGTTACTCTTGGTCATCTCTTTTTTGGTTTCTTTTACAGTCCATCCGAACTGGTCAGGCTTTTTGTTGGCTTTGTCAAGGTAATTGGGCTAATATTAATTGTCACCATTGTTTCCGTTATTATCATCATGAGTGTTGCCTATCGGATGGACGATTAGCTACTGATCGCCTTTTTTACCGTACATCTGATGGTTTACAATTTGTTTCCAAGTGTAATGAGTGTATTCTCATTGATGTTATTCATGACCGATGGGATAAAGGTTCAGAATTTAGAAAAATGACCCCAAGAAATATTCAACGATTAGTTTCATTAATATGGTCAAGAATTTCTTGTGTAAGTGTTTCATTTTCACTTTAAAAGCCAAGTGATTGGTGATTATCTCTAGTGTTTAAATGAACAGTTCACAAAGTTTCACCAATATTAATACATTGATTTTCTTTTTTCCAAACTAGTTTATCACCGCTAACATAGATTTTGCAGTTCGAGGATTATCCAAAACTTGGGTAAATTGTCCAATTAATTTCGATACCATTGATCTTAGGGTTAAAAATGGTACCTATGAATATCCCTATCAAATGTTGACCGATTTGTCTTTAATCAATCACAATCTTCGGTTGGTTCACCAAGATAAATTTTTCATCGATTCACTGGTTAATTTTATGGCCTCCGTTTACTCGCTATTCAATAGATGTGAAGCTTGTCCCTATTGTTTAGAAAGCTCGTTTTCTCAACGACCTAACTGGATAATTGAAACATGTCCATGGGGCCATCCATTGATCTTTGTAAATCTCAAAGGTTAGTAATTAACTTACGGAAAATACAATTAGTAATACAACTCAAAAGTTCGGGTCAACGGTCAGTTAGCTCCTAGTTTTTTACTCTTAAATATCTACAAAGTAAACAGTTATTGTTGTTGATTATTATTCAAGCTAATCAAATGAAAAAAAATCAACAAAACGCAATAACATTGAGTTTATCTTTGATAATGAGAAGTATAAAAGTTACTTGACATTTTGGTGTTGAAATTAACTATGTAAAAAAGTTGCAAGATTAATTAGTATATCGAGTATGCAGTTTTACCCTCTAACCATATTTACTGTAGTGATTAACTAGATGATAGTTGTTTAAGAGCCTAATTAACCAATTAATGTTGATAAATTGTTCAGTCAATTGAAACTTGAAGTAGAAACAAAAGTCAAATTTCAATGATGAACTAAACTTGATTCATGATTAGTTTATCTCTAATCAAACCACAATTACAGAAATAAGTGATTATGTATATTGATATATATCTATAAATTATTGATCATCATGATTATGATAGTGATGGAAATGATAACTGATAAACATTGAGAAAAGTGTTGAAAAATTGTTATCAGTTTTGTGTTTATCCACTGAGGATTTTGTTGTCAGGGGAAGTTGGTGTGTGTCTCATTGAAAAGCTTTTCGATGGTCATCAACTTGTAACATATTCAATATATTTGTCATATCATGCTAATCATATTAACCTGATCATGTTGTCTTATCTGACGAGATCGTTAATCACCTTTTTAACTGTCAAATTTACTTAATCAACAGATCAATCATGGCCTGGTAAATTGCTTCGTTATCACCATCATTCAAATCTTGCTGATGTACTACTATTTGGATCACTTGAATGGTATAGTCTCCAATCCTCTCCTACCTTCCCCTCAACACTTTCGATATAAATACAATTACTATTATCACTTTTGATATTTAAGATTCATCAACATGTTGATTAATCTAATTTAGATTGTAACAAAATTCAACCAACCCATGAGACTTTTGATAGAAGTTATAATTATACAATTATTTCCGTTTTATCTTTATCATGCAATTTTACTCATGATCAATAGGTTTTTATTATTTTTCTTTTTATTATTATTACTATAAATTCATTATTCTCAATGTTATCATTATTATGTTTTCTTTTTTTCTCAGGTATCAAATTGCTGCTAGTGATTGTCGTCACTTCGTAACAACTGATTACTCTCTTCCAATAGCATCAATTTCCCATAGAAAGGCTGTTCTTGATTCACTAAGATATTTAAACAATATTGTTTACTGTTTCCCTACAAAGATTACTCTTAATTCACGATCTGTTTATGCTGAAATCAAAGATTTCGTAGTTATCTCAAGAGATCAATCGACTAACTCATCATCATCATCTACATCTACATCAAATTCGAACAGTTCAATTAATCTTGACAAATGGACAGCAGAAAGGGTTGCAAGTATCACTCACTTTATTCTTAATATGGAAAATCAGATAACAACAACCACCCCATTCGAATTGGATAGATATTCACAAGCGGTTATGGATGCCAGACAATTGCTTTTGGATGATTCTGATGATGAAGAAAATTTCGTTAATGATGTAACCATTGATAGATAATCATCTGAATAATATACTACGCGATATGTATTAGTATATCTGATGATACAATTATACAAGGATTATAACGTGAAAACCTTGACAATTATTTCGTTTTTTTCTTTCTCCTTTCTGGTTTACAAAATTTCAGTGTTTTATCCCTTAAATCCAGAGATAGGGATTCGTGTTGTTATATAGTTTGCAAAAAAAGAGCCACAGGAAAAGATGGAATTGATAAGCAAGTTATCGACCTGTTAACAGTCAATATGTCATTTTGAACTGATTCTCAATTTTTGTTTCTTTTTTTCCTATTTTAATGGTAATTTAAATTAACGTTAAATTAAGTGAAATATAATCAGAACCAAATTCAGAGAATCTCATCACTTTTAATTGCTTACATGACAGATGCAAAAGTCAAGATCATCACAGATCTTTTAGCCCAATCCAACGCTATCGGAATTGACGAACTCAATATTGATGTTTAAACATATACATTTCTTTTTCTTTTTTTACCAATATTATTAATATAATCATCATCAGCATCATTATCATCATCATCATCATCATCTCTCTCTCTCTCTCCTGCTTTAAATCCGCCTTTCCTTAGTCTACCTGTTTACTTTCTGAATCTTCCTTAACTTTCTCAGCTCTTTCCCTTTCGATTTGGCACTCCTACCGCACCACTTTACCTGGTTCTGGGCGTAAATGATTGAGAAAGAGGCTGAAAAAAGAGAAGATTCTGAGGGAAGAAGATTGGAAGATGAAGATGTTCACGAAAAGAAAGAGAAAAGTGAGTAAAAAACCGGGAGCTAGGAAGTGTTCAAGTTCCGTTCTATTGATTTCGATGGTTAAACTTGACCTCTCCTTTTTTATACTTTTTCTTACTCTTTTCTCCAAATTCTCTTACAATTTATCTCCCTTCGTCTCTCCCTCTCTCCCTCTCTTCTAAACTCACTAATCAATTTGTGATCACCGTCTTAGCCTCATCTTCAAAATGAAATAAATACTCCGCTTTAAACATCCCAAGCCATTTATCAAGAATCAGATCAAATATCAACATATAATTTGATTAACCAACTTTCCATCAACTCATCTTTAAAATCAAAACTGGACAATATGAGTACAAGAATCGCCGATGAACTGACCTGCCTTGTTTGCTCAGACAAAGCAATGGGGAATAACTTTGGTGCCGTTAGTTGTGAATCTTGCAAAGCTTTTTTCCGCCGAAACGCTCACGATATCGAGGTAAGTTGACTACTTATAATCCATTTTCAGATCATGAGAACAGCTGATTCGATAATTGGAAATATTTGAAGCGAAAGTTTCACATTATTTTTGAATCTCGATCTTCTATTGATTAATTAATCGCATTCCCTTTATTATTAGCTCATGGATCCTTTTACCTTTCTAATTATCATCCCTCTTTCAAGGAAATGATTTAATAGCAATTTATGTTCAACTAATTATGATGTTTCTGTTTCAGTGATCATGATAATAGTTTTCTTTTGAAGATCATTGTTATTCACCCTTAGGGTAAAACTTTTCCTATTAGAAAATATAATTACTATCAAAATTAACTCTTTCCTCTGACTAATGATACTTTTAATTGGGTTAAAGAATCTTTATTGTTTTGTACTTCACCCATTTCTCCCAATTAATATTAATTATCTAATCAATTGTTTCTTCACCTTTTAAAACAGAAACTTCGATGTGAATTTACAGGTAAATGTTCAATTACTACATTGACCCGTCGTCATTGTCGCCGATGCAGATTGGAAAAATGTTATCATGTTGGAATGAGAAAAGATTGGATTCTAACGGAAGAGCAACTCCAAATTCGCCGAGCTCGAATTCAATCACGAAAATCAAGAGAATTAGCAACACGTACCAATGTTAATTCGGTGGTTTCTTCCTCTTCAGTATCAACATCAAGTTCACCATCATTATTATCTTCATCATGTTCATCATCTTCTTTGGCCTTATCCTTACCCAACCATCATCATGTCATCTCATCCTCTTTCTCATCATCATCTTCAAGTACAAACATTGAACAAGTTTCATCTGTTTTTTCATCTTGTTCATCCACAAACTTTCATCATGCTAATCAACAAAATCATTCAATGGATCATAATTCAACTCCCTTTATTGGCCCCATGACCTTTTGTCTTTCAAGTGGACCGTCCACTTTAAACGCATCTAATGGGATTTATGATGAGGATGATGAGGAAGATGGTGAAGATGAAGAAAGTGATAATGATTATACTGAATTATGTGATAAAATGGGTCAGAAAACTTTTCCTATTCCTAATTCATATTCTCGTAATATGCTTACATCGCTTCTAGATGATAACTCCCAAGTTCATCATCAACCGCTACATGAATTATATTCATCATCATCAATTAATCCATCTCATCATTACTCTGATTTTGATCAAATCTCATCTACATCTATGGTTCCCAATGTTCCTAGTTTTCTATCACAACCTGAGTATCATCATCACCATCAAAATGATAATAAACACCATTCATCATTTACTGTGCCTTCTAACTCTCCATCATTATATCCTTTCTCATCTTCTTCATCTTCCTCCTCATCTTCATTTTCATCTAATCATCATCTTCCGGGTCCTGTGATCTCTTCATTCCCATATAATGATAGCCGATCATCAACTTCCTCCAATTCATTTCACTCTAATTTTACAATTAAACCTGAACTCAGTGATTTCAATCAAAGGGAAGATGAAAATATCCAGAGTAAAGTTTATGATCTAATTACTGGATCCGATTTAAATTTACCAATTAGCCTTTCCAATGAATATATATCCTCTAATTTAGCTCTTAATCAGCTTCTTGATCAACGTATGAACGAGCTTAAACTTTCCTATTCGAATCACCATCAATCGTTACCCTTTATCTGTGAGGTATCAACAACCCTTGAAGAAACAATCATCCAATTAGCTGATCATATTGCGAAAAGTTCAATTGCTTCAATTAAAAGTCTTACTCCCTTTGGTCGTTTACCAATACAAGTTCGTAACGATATGTTCAAAGGATCTTTCGCCAATCTAATGATAATCCGTTTGTGCTTCTTATTTGACCTGGATAAAGGAGGATGGACAGTAAGTTAATCAATTAATCAATTGTAATATTTCCCCATCTCATCTTATTAATAATACGATTTATAGGATAACCTTAATTATTGTGATTAATCATCAATTAACACGTTCGAGTTACATATCGATATCCTTGGTAATAATGTAAACGTAAATTCTAATCCCTTTAAAGATGAATAATTAATTGCTTGGAGGTTTTCACGATTCGAATCAATATTCTGTTCTGATCATGATAATATCAAGTGATTTAATTTAATGCACTTTTTCTTTCTTTTCTTCAACAATCTTGATGTTAATTCTCAATTATTGAATGTTAATCAATGCTTTTTCTTATTTCCTCTTCCTCTTAGGCTCCTGGATCATCAAAAGTGATAAAATGGAGTTTCCTCAATTTGGATTCCCAATCAGCTTCATATTTTCTTAATTTTATCAAAGATCTTAATGAACGTTGGCAAAGAGATTTCAAAATTGGATTGATTCTTGAAGCTATAACACTTTTCAGTCTAAATAGCCCCGATATGAAATATCAAGAAAACATCAGGTATTATTTTTCAATCATCTATTTCCATCTATTGAATGTTAATTGTAGATGTAGGGATAAAGAGGATTTGCAAGAGAAAGAGGAAAAAAACGACAATGAATTGAATCAATGGCGCAAATCTGATATAAAGTTGATCTTTTCTCGCCCTTTAGCCCCATGTTTTTTTACTGAATTGCCAAATCTATTCCCTGTATAACCTTTTATTTATCATATTCAATAGACAGGGTGTGCCAGTCTGATTTTCTTGAAGGAGATCCTCCTTCTCTTGCTGATTTATTTATACTTGGTCACTTTTTTGATCATTTTTCTTAATCTTTTACATTGTGTCTGTTAGATTGAAATATTGCCCGGGCTTTACATGTACCAATTGAGTTAATCAGTTACAAAAACTGATGTGATTGGCATATCTCATTGGGATTTGATGGATTTCAATTGAAACTATCAATTAATTTGATTTTAGGCTTCTGAACCAAAAAAAAAGGTCATCACCATCATTACCTTTGCCAAGTTTATACTTTTACTTTTAAGGAAACTGTTCACAAAGGTGTCACCTCGTTTGCCTGAAGGGTTTTCTTAAGGGGCAATCATGTGTTCAGGACATTAGTCCTTAACCGATTGGCAAGAGCTTCTGTCCCTGGCCACATGATGTTCATTCATAAAAAAATACAATTAGATTGATTGTTCCTCGTTTTCACAATCTTGTAGTAAACATTGACGTTGATCACTATGATTTTGCTAATTTCATTCAGAACAGCAACAAACTAAACAGAATCTATCAATTGAAATTAATTAACATTTTAATCTGAAATTGTGAAAATTTACAAAGACAAAATTGATTAAACTGGAGATTTACCGTTTAATTAAAATACAATCAACGAGAGGTCATTCTGAAAACGAGAATACACCAATTAAATTTACTAATTTACATAAACACAATTTCTATTAATTAGAGTAAATTTTTAATACTTTTCATATGATAATTTTGATTGATTAATAATTATGAACTGTTTCAAATGAATTACATTAAATGAAAGTTAATCATCTGATTAACTTTCTTGATACTCATCGAGTTTACTTTTAATTATGTCAATTATTGTGACTTTTGAAACTAATATGAAGTTCTAATGATCTAGTTAACTATTAGATGAAAGTTAACATACAGAAATTTATCAGCATCGATACTTATAAATTGATTATAATTAACAATTGATATCATAATTTACAGGTAATTCACTTATATCATTATGTTACTATAAACTATTGATATCGAAATACCTGTTTTCCTATAAAACTATTAAGGATACTCCTTTTTTCATCATTCATCATTCCTTGATCAGTAAGAGTAACTTTAATCACAGTTAAATTATCATGAGCAATTGAATATTTATCGTTGAAATTTGGATCACAATTAAACTTTGACCGATTTCCTACTCAGAACGATATTAGATTGATTATAATATTGAAAGAAAATCTTTTAAATCGGATGATTGTAACAATTAACTATAATTTTACTGTTACTTTCTGATTTACCATTAAAAGGTTTCAACAGTTGTAACAATTTGATTTGATTGTATTATGTATTGAATTTACTTTATTTAATTTAACCGAAAATGCATCACAATCTAAATTACTTTTTACAACTGAATTGCAAATTTTTGAAACAATTTAATTCTGGAAAATGATTATTGATTATATTCTCATAAGCTGTAAATCTGTAATGTTAATTTAGTTACAACAATCAAGGGAAAATATTGTTTGAATCAAATTACAGGTAAATTTATTTTCTCCATCATCATGGTAAATTGATTGTTACCCTTAGTTTCATATGGAAATTAAATTTAATTGCAGTAATATGATTCCCACTTCTAATATTATGATGACTTTGGGTCTTTATATTTCCAATGATAAATTGATTATCACAATCATAATCATCTCGATTTAGTTTTCCTTTTAAATTGTCTAATTATTCAACTAATACATTTATGTACAATTTGTCAGATTTGTTTATCTCCTTTGGATGGAAACAAGAAAATCAAGTTAATCAGTTAATCAAGTTGTAAGACAAAATTGATTTTAATTCAAAATTTTTCTATTATTTCATCTTAATTATCTTAGTAAAGAAAAATATTTCTACACTTACCTGTTACGCCGTTACCTTGAATCAATTGGACTTTCGGTTGGTCAAGCTCGAGCTGATTGCTATGAATTACTGATGAAATTGGAGACAATTAAAGTTAACGTTGAACCATTGGACAAGATTCGGCAAATTTGTTCCTATCAACCACTGAAAGCGGGTCAATTACTATCGGAGATTCTGGATCTTGTCTGAATCGATCAATCAATCAATCAATCAATGGACATCAAACTGATTGATTTCGAAGCCAAATTCAATAACAATCAAGTGCAATAATTTAAACAATTGACCAATGAGAGAAAGTTCAAAGTTTAAGTCAACGATTCAGATACAAATATCAATATATTAATGAAAGATGGACAAAGGTCTTAATGGTCATCACATTTTATTGGTTAACAAATGGAAAAAGAAATGAATTTATTTTATTTTATTTCAATATTTTATTATCCCTCATAATATTGAATCAATAATATTTACGAATCTATGTAATCATGATTAAGATGAACACTCAAATATCAACGATTCAGTTTTGCTTTGAGAAGCAAAAGTTACTCGAGTTCAGAATTTTCTGAATCTATCTGATTGCCTGAGAATAAATAAAAATACTGAAAATGTTAATTCTCTGAGGAATTGGTTCACTTTTCTTTCTCCAAATTGATTAATGATCTAAACTAATTTTGTTGATCAACTGAAGATTAATGATGAAATTAAAGTGATACGAAGTTGATTTAGATTCAATTGTTATGGTTAATTCATTTCTCTTTTCATAATTCCAGTTGAAATTAATTGATTTCTAATTAGAAATTAAAAACCATTAACTAAGTTAATCAATTGAACTTCCCTTCAAATATAATTAACTTGTTGCTTCTGTAATCAAATCTAAATTGATACAAATTTAATTGTTCACTGATTCTTGTTACAATTTAATAATTTTAGTTTCTTATTTTTCACCTTAACAACAACAAAATTAGTTAACCGCAAATTAACAAAAACTCAATTAAATCTGATTCCATTTAATCACATTTCAATTTAATCAGTTGATTAAGTGATTAAGTAATTGTAATGACGTCTTTACAATTGAAATTAATTGTTACTCTTTTAAATTGTCAAATATATTAATCGTCAATGTGGTTAATTAAAAGCTAAGAAAAGCCAAAACTCTGGGAGTTTGGACACAAAGAGTTTACCGTTATTTTAATCCAGTTTAAATTGCTATTAATACACAAATTAATTAAGTGATAAATTGATTATCAAGTGAGGGCAATTAATAAACGTTAAAATTAACACAATATTAGTTAATCATTGGGGAAAAAACTCGTTATCAACAGTATTCAGCATTTAAATTACGTTTTTAATTCTTATAATCAAGTTGATCGGTAAGATGATGATGATGATAATGAAGATGATGCTGATTATCATCCTGTAAATTGATGATTAAATGATAAAATATTATTGATAATTAAGACTAAAAATCAACACCTCGAAGGCAAATGAGTTGTAATTAGTTGGGTTGACGTTAAACGAGCTGTCAACCTTGATGATGATTTCCAATTGAATGTACGTCAATTGATTCTGAATTAAAGTTAATCACAATTAACGTTTAACTAGTGTCATTTTATTTTGACGTCACTGAGGAATCAAATTTTTGATTCTTGTTGATTAACGATGTTGATTAAACGTGTTGATAATCAAATTGAAATATCGCAATACAATCAACAAGAAAAACAAAACTTTCATGATTAATATTAACACGAACTCAACAACAAAGTTAATTGAACTTTTCTATGGGATCACAATTAATCATCTGTTTCCTGGATAATCAACGATAAATTAAATCATCATCATTTCTATTAGTTGATTGTCTTGATTAGTTAATCAGTTTTGTCAGGTAATCATTTGTAATCATTTTTAAACAGAAAACAAATTGATAACTTGAATTTTTTTGCTTCTTTTTCAGTGATTATGAGACAACGATTTTTAAATTCACTTAATTTGATTTGATTAATTTGTTTTCTTTTCAATTTCATCTTCAAGTGATTAGTTAATTATTTGATTACTAATTAGTTACCATTTAAGTGTTTCCAGTTTCATCTTTAAATCAGAACAATTCAAATATCATCTAATTGTTGTACATCCAAATGATAATTGTTTCTTGTAGCTGATGATTAAAAGGATAATAACATTGGTAGCTCGTTGGTAACAATTAGTGGTAATTAAATTGTTGCTTAATTGGTGTTTAATTTTTGTAACTTACGATTAACAAAAATAGTAAAAAAAAAGGCCTTGAAAGTTTTACATTTTGAGATTTGTTTTAGTTATAAAAACTTTACATGTTAAAGTTGATTTAATTGTTAACAGGTACAATCAATTTTAACAATGTAATAACAATAACAACTTTGATTAATTTGTACAAACAGATTTTTGATCTGCAATCAAATTATTTTGACGATTAATTGTGTCACTTTTAAGTTTGATAATTACTCAGATCAATTAGTATGATGATTGGTAGATTTTTTTTCTTATAATTGGATATCATGTTACTGATTAAGTGATAGATTTTCATGACAATTAACTTGATAATAAAGTGGGTCGATTGGTAATAATGATGCAATAATTTAGATCGATTTGCGTTGAAATGATTTACATAGATATCCACTTAATTTGGTTAATCATCAGCTAATTGAACTGAGATGCTTTAATTGGTTTTCTCAGGTGATTCATCATTGAAATCGCCACAATCGAGTCGTAGCGATGTAATTGTGGTACTAAGTCGCTTGTATTTCGGCAAAATTGTGTTGTGTTCGTTTTCCAATTTTTTGTATTTTTCTTCAATTTGGTTCAATTTTTCGTTTAACGTGTTGATCTCCTCGATTTTACTGTCCATCTCTCGTTTGTGCTGTTCGTTTCTTGATTTTGATTCTTCTGTTAATTTATTTTCCCAGAATGATTTAGTTGCATCAACTTGTTGAACTAAATTAACACTTTGTTCAATTGCTTTGACCAATTTTGAATTAAGAATTTCTTTTGCTCTCTTTTCCTCTTCAATTGTGTCTTTTAAAATTTTAATCTGTGATTGATATTGAATTTCGGTCGTTTTTAATTTAGTTTCAGCCATTTGTTTGGTTAATCGTAATTGCTCTTGAATTTCACTGATTTGTTGACGGTTTAATTGTTTCTCTTTCTCTGCAAATTCCAATTGTTGCTCCAATCTTTTCATCTCAAATAAATGTGAAGTATTGACAATATCTTCGTCAAGTTTCATCTTTTTAGATTGGCGAAAATCAGTTGATCCATTTGATAATTTATGCTTCATGGTTTCCAACTCGAAAAAGTTATTAGCACCATCTTCGTTCAAGGTTAGCCTAAACGGTGAAATAGGTTGAAATTGTGGCACACAGTTACTATCGTGATCATCTTCAATGATGAATTGTGGTGAAGGAAGAGCGGCATTTGATTTCTTCTCATTGTCAATAGGTTCAGGTTCGGGTTCGGGTTCGTGATCTGGTTCGCTGGTTTGAGTTTCATCCTCATCTGATACAATGTCAAATTGATTTTCATTCATGGACGGAGGTGGTGTAGATGTTGATGAAGTGGTGAATACAGATGATGTTGATGTTGATGTTGAAGGTTCATTTGGTTTCAATGGTACAGCGTTAGTAGGATTTGAAATTTTGATCGGTGTTGATTTTGGATTAGATACTTGATCTAGATTATCAACAGTTTCCGGTTGATTTGTGGTGACCGTTGCTGGTGCTGGTGTCGGTGCGCGTGTTGGTGCTGTTGCTGTTACTGTTGCTGATGCTGGTGTTGGTGAGGGTGAGGGTGCGGGTGAGGGTATACGTTCAATTAAAGTTGTAAGAGGTGAAGGTCCAACAGTATTGATCACTGTGTTTGTCTCATTGGTCTCACTAATCTCATTAACAATCTCATCGATAATCTCATCGTCATTGTTGTTTATGTCAATTGTAACTTCTCCATTAGAATTTTCATCTGAATGTTTAGATGAAGTTTCTTCATTAATTTCAAGTTGTATTTCATTTGGAGTAACACTTGGATTATTTATCACACCACCAACAATAGATTCATCATCAGTTAATTCAATTATATCTGGAATAGAATTTTTCTTAATATAATCTTTATCACGAGCTGTAAGTTTCCGTCGCTCTTTACCATAGTTCATCTTAATTTTGAACTTTTTCTCGATACTCTCGAGATATTGTTTGGCTTGAGATTTGGCTTCGGCTAATCTTTCATTGTCTTTTCTATCTGGTATTAGATCAGAAAGTCTGGGTACCCAACATTCATCGGCACTGACTCTGACTCTACAAAATTAGAAGAAAAATAATGAACGCGTTTTAAATCGTTTCGAATGACCAAAAAAGCGTTAAAAAACTTGCGATGATTTAAAAAAAAAAGAAAGCAAAAATACCTTTCACCAAACGCAAATAATATTATATCGACACGTCCGGAGGCTCGATTGAATTTAATAAGTTTAGCGGGCACAAATTTTCCTGCAAATTAAGTGAATAAAAGCAAACAATTAGTTAAAATGATTCAAGAAAAACAGAGAGGATACAAAAAGCTTTCGTAGTGAATAATAGCAAAGGCAAAAAAACTCTTACTCTCTGTATCTATATCAACAATGACCAAAGGATGACCCCAAGGGCAAGGGTTTGTTAGCCAATTTTCAGCGTCTCTTCTGTAATTCCAAATACAATAAGGACAATCTTCCAAAAATCGAATCTTTGTATCAACAGCTCGTCTGAAAGCTGTGGCCAGTTTGTCAAAGTCGGCCATTTGTCTGAGTATCGATTTATCAACGTTAAGCCGTGTAGAGTAACGAAAAATAACTAAACAATTATGAATAATCAGATAAATATCATGAAGAAAAGCTCTTGGGCTATTGTAAGAATTATTTTCAGCTCGTTTTCCAATTTCCGAAACATCTATCGGGTTAGCACAGGCTTGAAATTTAGTGAGAGGCCAGAGAAATGGGTCTGGTGCCTCCTGGAAACATGGAAAAAATTTAAATAATATGAATAATATGAATAAGTTACTGCCGATTCTATGGTGTCTTTTAAAATTCTATTGGAGCTACTAACCGGCTTTAGAGAATCTAAAATACATTTCAACAAAGTGTTCAGTGTCTTTTTGGGCACTGGTTCGAAATCTTCACCCTTGACCCACTTTTTAGCATCACGATCCAATGAAATACACTCTGGACACACTGATTCAAATTTTTTCAATCCATTAACATCCAACAAACGTGGTTTATAATCAGAGACGCATTTAAGATGAAAATTGCGACCGCACTTGTTACAATTGAGCTTGTGTTGGCAAATACGATGGCAAAACCAGCAATAATGATCCTTCATCTGAGGAAAAGAATCAAGATGAAATCTGATTAATTAGTTTAATGAATCAGGGGAAAAAAAGATGAAGGTCTTACCATTTTTATTGACTAACAAGTTGAAGACAATCAGATGATCCAATTAAAATTAAAATAATTCACAAGATTAACAAGGCAACTTACATATCTAAAATCAGAGAATCAGTGAAATACAAAGAGTAAACTAAATTAATCAAAAAGATTAAATACTAATCACAATTAGATGGAGAAAGAAACTAAACCGATTTTAAAGGAAAGTGATAAAAAGGAAACACCAAAAGTTAACATTGGAAAAGAATTGAAGAGAAAAAATAAATTATAGATAAAGAAATTAGAAGATTAATTTACCACAAATAATCACCTTTAATTAAGAATCTTGTTTGATTGATTAAGATTAGAAGATAATTGATTAACACAAAAGAAATAAAAATAAAAAGGTAATAAAAAGTTACTTGTAAAAGGAAAGAAACATTTTGTAGGCTTAACATAAACAAAGAGAAGTGAAAATGAGAAATGAGAGAAAAAAAGAAAAGAGAAAAATTTGGAAAATCAAATTTCGCGGTTAAATTGGAATTTGAAAATTGGAGGGTAACTTGATTTTCGCATTTTCAACAGCAATTAACAGTTGATTGTTTGAAAGCTAAAGATTTATTTAACTATCATTGGGTTGATAATTAAGCTAATTTACTCTCTTTTCATGTGTTTACACTGATTAACAATTTGGTACAAATGTAATTGTTTTGGTTGTTACATTTGAACAACTGATTTAACCTTTGATTGTGATGATCGTGTTACTTTTGTTGTTAACTAATTGTTGTTTGTTGATTAACAGTTTGTTGGTAAATATTTAAGGTTTGTTGGTGAATTGATTTGGGAAAAACTATGTAATCAGTTTGCTTTTCAATTGTTATTCATTGGAAACAATTTACAATTGTATCTTCTAATTAGTGTAAATAAGTGAAAACAAACAAACAATCCGATAATTGGCTTGATTAATTAGTTGATTTAGTTGATTAAAGCTACTTTTTGATTGTTGAAAATTCAATTGGGGAATTGGCTATTTACCTTTAGTGTTTATCCAGAGACTGACCAGTTCAATGGAAGTGACCGTAAGACTGAAAATCGTCTTCGAGGTCAACAGATTTGGACGAAAATCGAGTTTACTTGGACCAAAGTTTTCGAGCTTCGCTTGACCACTTGACCATTTCTGCTTTTTTTTACAGAATTTTTGTTCTATTCTCTTATTGACATTCGTGGTAAGAAAAGATGATTGAAACAATCAACAAATTGTGTTCCAATCGAGTTGATCAACTTTTTTCTTCCAAAATTTTTTCATAATTTAGTCAATCATCGATTTCAATACTTAATTCTCGAGGCAACAATAGATTCGTTCGTTGAGGTGAGTTAATCAACAACAATTAAGAGAACAGAATCTAATTAATCAACTCTAATTTCCACAAATTAAATTGATTGAGATCAACAATGTAACCACTTTTGATTACAATCTAATGTTTACACAGATTAATTTCCACTTGATGTTTCCACTTAATTGTTTCTCTTTGAAAACAATTAGCTTTCTTAATTGCTATTGAAACAATCAAAACTTATTAATTACTTACAATATGAATTATTGATTGAAGTCTTAACAGTTAAATTGTTAACCAAATTGTTGGATCAATTAGAGGAAAACAAAAGCAATTTGAATTTGCGGCCAGAAAATAATCATTTACAGTTGATCACAACAAGAAATAAGAAATGATTAAATTAACTATTGATGAATTTTGATAATTATGATCTAACTGAATTAACTAATGACCATTTAGGCAGCAATTAAGAAACCGTTAAAATCTTTAACCCCTTAATTGTGATGATCAAAAAATCAAATAATCATTAGTGTGAGAAATCAAATTAATCACCTCAATTAAAAAGCATCCAGAGTTTAATGAACAATCAATCCATGTGATCATCAGTTTTTTTATTTCTCAGCAACTCAAAGTGGTTAAAACAACAAACAGTTAATTACCTGTTCTCCTCATCTAATTAGATGTAAATTGCTGTTAATTTCATACCAAAAGAATACAATAAAATGGAATCACTTCAATTTCTCATGGTCAGTTAATCGCAATGGTCAACAATCAAATCGAGCTCTCGATCGTTACACTTCATTAGCATTCAACTTCTCTGAATACTAATTCTTAATGAAGATGAAGATGAAGATGAAGATAATATCAATAGGAATATATTGGTTACTATAAATAGAAGATAAAGAAACAATGTCAATGGTAAAAAACGAAACATCTATTGATCAGAACGAAACGAAAAGATACAAAAATGAGCCATTAGGAAGTTCGAAATCAATGTAAACCCGATTAAGGAGATTTTTTTGTATTGCTCTTCGAGAATTTCGAGATTTGAATATGAGTAAAAGAAATGAAATTCTGAAGTCATTGGAAAATGATTAAGTGAAAATAACAAGGACGAAGTGACCAACCGATTGGACAGAAAAATGGACCATGAAAGTTTGAATGGAATAAAGAAATTGGAAAGATTAAAAACTGATTAGAAAGTGGAAAAAGAAAAAATCAACTTACTAATCTGAACAATAAACTATTAATAGAATAGAATGAAAGTACTCTGGTCCATGGGTAAAGTTCTGAATTCAAGTCATGGTAAACAATCAAATAATCGATAATTTGTTTCTCTAAAAGGAAACCAGAAAGAGAAAGGAAAAGATTCCAGTTAAAAGAATCAGTTGTGTCAGATTTTTGTTCCCTCGAATCAAGAAGATCGAGGAAAATGTCCAAAAAGGAAAAACACACTAGAGATATTCCAAGAAGAATGTTCAACAAGAATAATAATAATCTTGTCATGCTCGGTTTTCCATCGATTCTCAAGTGAATATCCAAGCTTAGAGTGAGTGAATTTCAGGGAGAAAATAATCTAGTAAAAGGAGTCGAAAGGAAGAAAAAAATAACAGAGAGATTGAGAATTCGTTGTAAGAAAGTTTAAGTGATTTTCTCTTTGGGTCAAAATGAGTCTGTCTCGAGTCACTTGCCCTTTCAATCGTTCTCAATATCAAATCTTCCATCTCTTCATCTTTCATCATCATCGAAAATAACAATCATCTTAACCATTCTGATAATCGACCAACGAAACACCCGATCAACTGAACAATCGATTACTCCAGGGTATTAATTATCTTTCGTTCATTGCGACTTGTCATTTATTCTTGACAATTTCAGAGTTTTTCAGTGATTTCTTGATATTCTAATTCTAAATCGTCCATGTGTTACAAATCGATATAAATCATGATCACAATGATGGAATTTTATTCCTCTAACTGAATTTAGAATTTTTTAAACTACGAACTTGTTTTCTTTTCTTTCCCTGTTCGTTGTAAGTTGAGAAAAAAAAAGACAAAAAGAAAACAATGAGAAGTGATCAACCTCTTCTTCCATCCAATCCACCGACTGGGCCTTTAATTTCATCAGCTGATTTAGATCATCACCAATCAACTCGTCCATTGGTACAATTGAGTAAACAAGATTCCAACCCGTGGTCAACAACTTCAAACAATTCATCGTTTAATAAACACTCAAACAGCGGTGGTCGAGGTGGTGACAGTTCAAATGGTCCAGGTCATGGTGTTGGTTATAGTGGACATTTTAATCAACCTCCACCGCTTCCACCTCCATTGTACCGATCACGACATCGGGAAACCGATACGGAAACTTTATTAACTTATACGAAAGGTTTTCTTGTTTGTGCTTATTTTGTTTTCATCATTGGTTCGGGTATAACAATTAAGGAGCTATTTACATTTCTTTTCGCCGATTACAATCAAGACACCGAATGGATCGCCGGTATAATCATAGTAATACTCATTGGTATCTCGGTTATGGGTCTTTATGGTGCTTTCAAGGAGGATTCGTGTATCTTATTGGTCTATGGGTGCATCATATTGACCGTTTTCCTACTTCACATTGCCTTACTTTTGGTTCTTAAAAACGCTTGTGTTGATAAACGTGACATTTGCTCTCAAAATGTGGCCACTCCACCGGGCTTAGCACCGATTCTAGTGGCCATCTCTGAACTGGCCATCGCTTTATCAGCGTTCTTTATGACTTTGGTCATTGAATCAGAGAAAAAGAAACAATCAGTTCCAAGGTTATATCCAGTGGGTGAAAACTCGTGCCAAACATTATAAACAATATAACAATTTTCGACTAATTATCTCTCCTCTCTTTCCACCATAAACTATTATTATATATAAATAATCAACTAATTACCATAGATAAATATCATCATCATCGTATACAGCCAAAGATGAAGAGTTGATGACGACTTTTATACTATTCTAGGAGCTAATGATGATCGATTGAAGGGAAACTAAGGCCTCAGGCAAAGTGACACTTTCACCAAGTTTAAATTCATCATTTATCTCAACTTATATAAAGTAACAGATAGATTAAAGATAATATTAACCCAAAGTTTGTCTCTAGTTGATTATCATTACCTTAAGGAATAATATAAAAGTCGTTGCGAACTCAAAGTCTTTGGATGTACTAGATTATCAATAGACTCCAAATATTATTTGATTTCTTTTCTATCTCAAATTATTGGGTAATCACCAATTAACCCAAAGTTGATTGAATAAATTTCCAATTCGTCATTGAAAATGTTTATCTCTCCATGTGCTCATCAGAATCATTCCAATTCATCGTCCATTGACTTACAATTGAACTTTTGACCTACCCTCAATATCTAGTATTCACAGGAGAAGATGAGAGAGAGAGAGAGAGAGAGAGAGAGAGAGAAATATAATTATATCTTCCTCTTCCTCCTTCTAATCATCATCTTCAGCTTCATCAGAATCAAGAGTTTAACAAGAAAAAGTTATCGATCCAACTGATTCCAACTAGATGAATTCACCATGATGTTCACCAGCATCCTCATCTCCCTGATGGTAAAACCAAAAGAGAGGAAGATAGAATTAGGAATTTTCTTGATTCTCCTCATTGATTCTGGATTCTCGAGCCATTTATTATCACGATATTACATGAGTACATTTTTTGTTTCTTTCTTTTCATCTTTCATCTCATATTATTAGTTTTCTTCATTTCATTTCATCTTCCTGATGATTCTGATATGATTAAGGTGATAATCTTTATACTTTTCCGGTTCCATTACAACAAGATCATTATTAACTGAGGAAAATGTTTATCTAATCAAAATTACCGATAATCACATTGATGAAATACTATTAATATAAACAAAACACATTCACATTGTCGTATCCGCCTTATAATCAATTATCCTGATCAATTTAAATCAACAATCAACCGAAAAATACTAATCACAGTTAATCATTAGGATTTATACATTTACAATTAAATTCAATCCATGAAAATTAAACTGATAACATTACAGACAATTTGATAAACATCTTCCGTCCTCAGTTCTTAATCAACTTGTTAATTACTGTTGATTAACAATTTAAATCGAGAATCAAATCCGATTTAACAATCCAAAACAAACTATAAATCAATATTTATATATAAAAATTAAACACCAATTACTGTTTTCTTTCAACAATTAACTCAACAATTAAAAATCTCCAGAGAGACTCCAGTAAATTAAGTTAACACTATTTAATGAAACAATTAAAGAAAACAATTTGTAAATTAATGTTGTAGTTAAGTCTGAAAACAAATGATTAAAACAATTTTTTACTCTTTCATGTAAACAGCATTTAATTGTAAACTAAATTAACTCAAATAAATGAAACAATCAAAGATGACAATTTGTCCATTACAAGTAATCAATTGATTGATCAGTTTAAATGGTTTTATATACAGATTCCTATGGAAACTTTTAACATTCAATCTGCATCACCCTGTAGATTAATTGAGTCGTAATTTGCTCAATTAAATTGCAACAATCAGCTAATCATGAATGGTAATGATTATGATGGAAAAACCTTATTATTTATTTTTACAAGTTCCATCTCAATGTAATTGTAACGATTTTTTTTTCTCTTCTTTCGAAATCGTTAAAAAAAAGTTCTAATTCGTTGTATTATTATATTGGATTGCGTGACTTTCGAGAGATATTATTATGTATCATGATCGATTGTGAATTCTATCCCCAGTTTTATATTCTCCATATTCATTATCATATATTCAGTTCAACGAAAATTGAAACTGAACTTTGGAAGAGAGAGAGAGAGAGAGAGAGAAAAGTTCGAGAGGGAGAATTTTTCTTCTATTGTTTCGATTTAAATTCTAAGAGACCATGAGTTCTAACGATATTGTTACCATGATAATAGATAATAATTGTTTCTCCTTGGAAACTTGGAATATTTTGGAACAAGCAAGCGAAGGTCAGTTAAAGGTCACTTCGTTCATAAACTAACCTTAGCTACGAAATCAGGATGATGATGAATTGAGATGAAAGTTGAGAGATGATGTTCTCGGTGGTTGGTTGATTGTTTCGATTATGATTATAACAATAATTTGATTCGAAATCGAATTAATTGAATTAGCATTAGAAGGAGAATGAACAATTAAAACATATTTTCCAAGTTAATTGTGATTAATGATAAGTGATTGTCTCATCATTTAGATCGTGTTGATGGTTGGAATTGTTGTTTCTCCTTCTCATCGATTTACTTTTTTTCCTCTTCCACTTTAACCATCATTAGGGTTCACAATTAAGGTTGACAATTAAAGATGGAACCACAATAAATACATAATATCATGTTTCCAGGGTATAAATTGTTTTCCATCATGTTGATAATGATAATAATCATTATTTGTGTCATGTTAAAAGGATTCTGTTGGTTTCTATTAAGAAACTCATTAAGATGAAATTGTTTATGTTATCATGAAATTAATGGTTTATTTCAACATAATCAACATCCAGAGTTACTGGTTAATCGGAATGATGAAAATATCATCAGCATCTTCATCATACATGATAACAAAGGAAATGATAACAATTTTTTTCTCTTGTTTTTTTTTCTTCATATTTTCTGTTATTCTATTGTTATTTTTATCATTTCTGAGTTTCTCAACTTTTTTTCTCAATAATAAACTGGACCAAAATTTTTCATCACTGTCATGATGATGGAAATGAATCTGAATGAATTTTCCTATGATATGTAATGAAAATTTACTCAAGATAATCAGATATGTGTTGTTTATCAGATTATTTCAATTGCTATTCAGAACTTTGAATCTCCATTCTCATGGTAACTAATATATTTATGTATAAATATCATAAACTTGATCATGAATAATAATAACTAGGTCATGATAAAGATGAGGGGAAGGATGAGATTGATGAAAAAGGAAGTGAAATTGAATTGATGGGCTGAAAAAAAAAGTTCTCATTGAATTTGATGGAAACAAAAAATTCGAGGAAACTTCTTAGATCTTTTCTTACAACTTATTTAACCTTCGACAATTTATATGAGTCCAATTTTTTCAGAACTTTTTATCATCATGAAGATGACCATTAGTGTATTCATGATGACGATGAACAAGGTTTCGTTTTTTTTTATTTTGAACAATTTATTATTAATAAAAGGTTATCATTAACATGATCGATTAAGATTGAAACGTTTGGACAATTTGTTTCACCATTCAGATTGAGATATTGATGAATGTTCAGATTATTATCATGACGATAATGTTCAGTCTGATTCCCTGATAACCTTGGGTAACACCCAAAATCTAATAATAAACTTTCAGTTCAAATCTTAATCTAATGAATTTATGAATAAGTTTTCACCTTTCTCTCCATGAATCGTCCTGATAATCGGAACAATTTGAATCAAGACTCCAACTCAATCCATCCAATGATTAACCATGATTAATATTCAAGAACTGGGCATTTATATTCATGGTAAAGTTGATCCATTTTGTTCATGTTGTTCATTTTGTTTTCATGATATTTTTTTTTAATACAAAGTCATTGAACTGAATTTAATGTTACACATTAAATGATTACAATAGTAACTAGATAAACAATTGAAACTATTAAATCAACAATTCAATGAGATTTTCATGAGATTTCAATTTATTCAACTAAAAAATGATCCTAAAAGCTATTAAATTGTTACCATTAAAAGTTAATTGAAACAATTTAAAGTTTTTTTTATCTCAACTTGAACGTTAATATTATTGTATTATTTTGCTTATGTTGAAATTAGATGGCAATTAAATTGCAATTAGTTTTGTTTCATTAATTTCCAATTAAACTATTAGATTAATTTAGTTTACAATTAGTTTAATTGTGAATGAATCAATTTACATCGACCTTGATATCTTATTTATATTTAATAAGTTCATTGATACAGTTGATCAATTTATTTATTTTTCTTGATTATTAAGCAAAATTTTTATCTGGATTAAGATGATGATTAGGCTTAAATCATGATTTATGAGCTAATTGTTGGTAATGAAGAGTAATCAATGTCATCAGAAATTTTATCGTAATTAATCAACTATGAATTATGAGTTCGTTGGTATTGTCTCGTTGATTACGATTAGTTAATCATAAAACTTGATCAATACTCAGAGTATGATGATGATGATGATGTATTAAGAAATTATTTGATTAGTTAACAGTTTCTATGGGCTGATTGTATATTGGAAAATAATTGATGAATCAACCGAGAGAAAATTAAAAATAAATCAACTTTTTCGCGACTCAATCAGCTGATTTTTGAAAGATTTAGTAATTATCACATTGGAATTGAATTTAAAATAAACAATTTCCACTAGAAAGATGATTGTAACAACGATCGAGCCCAGAGTAAGTACTAGCACTGGTCGAGTGAAATACTTCATCGACAACGATGCTAATGATATTTTCCCGTCATTGGCCATGTCCTGGGCACACGGACTGAAATAATTATCGGGTCCGGTTCCTCTTGTGATGAGTTTCCACAGGAAATGATTCATTAGATTGGACGTTTCAAACGCTCGAGATGCGTAGCTTATGGCCACTCGAGCGACTTCAGGAGCCGTTGATTCACTTAGAACGAAAAAGAAAAGCAAATGTTCAAACGATTTATTAGACTTGTAGAATCTTTTCCCTCGAAGTTTGTTCAGTTCTGTGTATCGACACTTGAACCCCCTGTAAAGAACTTCAAAATATTCTTCAGCAATGAAAACTCGATTATCATTGTCCATAAGTTCGTAACTTTTATACAAAGTGTTGTTGGAAAATCTTCGATCTAAAATGTCCAATCGGCGAGAGATTTTCTTATAAACTGGAATTGTTGACTTTTGGATTGTATATCGACAGAATCGATGGCTAAAAGTGGTTGGTACAAGTGAATAGGTTAAAATATCGTTCGGAGCTTCGATTCGTACAAAACTGGTCGATTTTATGAGTCCCGTTTGAAATGTACAAGTCACTATGAGAATTAGAAAGAAACCAAACCAAGAAAAGGTCAATCCGATTAGAGAATAATTTTCAATGATTGGAAGAAACCGATGACCAAGAGCCACTTCATACAAATTCCATGGGGTCAGTTGATTAGATGAGAATAGAAGCCGATTGAAGATTAGAATTAAACTGGTAAAGGTCAAGGAGAATGCGAAAAAAACACAAATAACTGACCAATTTAACCTTCGATTGATATCGAGAAAGTCTTGCGACTGAGAGTTGCTTCGAGTAGCCGGTTTATTATAAAGGTGACAATAATCTTCCTTGATGATTGGACCTAAGGTCAAGTTATCAGGTAGCTTTTCCAATTGTCCAGCACTCACTTTATCCGCGAAATTGATCCGTCCATTTTGAAGGAAACGCAACGAGCCCGAACAAGTACCATTCTCGAAGCAAACATCATAACCGATTGGACCACAATCAATTAGATTAACGTTAAACTTATCATACAGAAAATAATTCAACGCTCGGTGATATTCAACGTAGGCACCATGTAGACTATTATTTTCAATGTGAAGATACGGTTTGTCTATGGGTAGACCAATGGTCAATAGAGGCTTCATTTGTGTTGATTAACAATTAACTTGCAGCGATCAAATCATTTCTCAATCAATACATTGAAAACAACGCAATTTTTTTTCTCGTCACTTCTAAATTGTTATCAACTACCAATGAAGATAATTAGTATTCAACAATTAACAGGATCGATAAAACTATCTTATATTGTTAACAATGATATTATTTTCAGAAAGATCAGAATTTAATTACAAAAATAGACATTTAAATTATACGATTGATGACAATTAGATTGATGATTAAATTTACAATTCTTCATGATAGTTGATTGAATAACTGAATAAGTGCTGAGCATTAGAACCAAAAAAAGAGAATTGTTTTCGAAAAATCTTACTAACGGAAAGTCGATACACAATTGGACTATGGTTGGAGTCTTGTCGAGTTCGAAATTGACCTTTGGCAGGTCAAAATTGAAGAAAAAGTTCTATGAGATATGAGTCGAGAACAATTCGAATCTCGAACGGAATTTTGACCTTTCGAAATTCGATATTTGTTATTCTGTTATATTTTCTGATTTTTCTTCTTTTCCACTGAGTTTTCTTCTGAATTTCCCAGAGAAAATCGTTTCGTTCAAACGATTGTTTCTCTCTCTCTCTCTCTCTCTAAAACTATCACATGAAAGTTTCCAATTTAATTAACAACATTCATCGAGAATATTAAATCATTAATAACTGGACAATAAACTTTCATTTGAACTCATCTTTTAAATTAATTAAATTATTCATCAATAGTGATTCTAATAATGACAACGATAATATCAATTAACGAATCCTTGATGTCGATAACTACAATTAGCTGTATTGATCAGTTATCGAGAAAAATAGCAAACTGAGATTTAATGATTGTAATCAGTAGAATAGAGTAATAATTAAATAGTCAAAGGAAATTGGAAAAGTAAAAGTAACAACAGAATGAAAAACAAAACGATTGATGAAATGATTAAATTGAAAAATTGTCACTTGATTGAAATTTACCGTTACTTTTCAGTTTAAGCTAATTAACTAAAATTGGCCTATTCCGATGGCGTTAACTTTTCAAGCCTGGTTGAATCGGGACATTTCATTTCCAAGGAGTAAATTTATTAATTATGATAATGATGAAATTGTTAAGCCAAGAGAGTCAATGAATCAACGTATTAATCGTGGTAATAAAATGACCGGTGGTCAATCAATTGATTACAACGATACAAAATTCAATCGATTGGTACAATTTGTGAGGAGCATATTTTCATTCAAGAATCACCGGTTAACACCATTGAACTTAATCGCTTGCATATTGTCAACTTGTGGCCTGATTTGGCAGGTATGGCAAGTGTCCAGTGTTTATTTTGATTATCAGACTCGAGTTGATATAATTATCTCAATTCCCGAAGCACTGGTCATCCCAGGGTTGACCGTTTGCCTTGATATTGTTCCTAATAAAACTTTACTTAGCTCGTATTTTCCTGGTGCCAATTTTACATCGGCAACGAGCACTTTCTTGGCCTCAAGTTTAACTTATCTTCCCATTAATGTGCTCGCCTCGATGAACACGGTCAATTTAACTTTCGATTGTAAAACTTCAGTTCCCGAAGATCAATTGGCCAATATAAGTGATGCCTGTGAATCCTTTTCTCCGGTCAAAGTGACAATACAATCGTCGGCTCGCTATGATACGGTTCGAAAGTGTTACACTTATTTTTACAACTCGAATCCTAAGCAAGATATTCAATTGGTGGACGTTGATGCAAGAGATTTTTACACTTTACAAGTACATTCATTGGTTAACCATTCGGTTACCGTTTATGTTCACAATCCTCGAGAAATTGTACCTTTCGAAGAGTCTGATTCTTTTCTTTTCTTTACCCGACAAGCATCTCGAATTGTGGTCACTTCGTCAAGAGTGAGAACGTCCCTGCTTCCACCTCCATACCGAACTAATTGTGTCTTTTACAATGAAACGGAATACGGTCGAACTGGTTGTATCTATGCTTGCCGATTAGCCGAAGCTCGGAAAGATTGCAATCGATGGCCTTACAATGTACCCGCTCCTGTGAGCACATCAGTCCCGTTTCGGATACGCGGACGAAGCTGCACTTCGGCAAGAAGATATTCTTGCTCGAAGCAAACTGTTTGTGCCAATCAGTGTCACAACAATTGGTACACAACCTCATTAACTCATCTTCGAGATAAAAAAGATCCAAATGACGCTTATACCCGATTCTCAGTTCGCAGGCCATTGGGTATTCAATTCCAATATCTATATGGACCTCGACTAGATGCGATTGAGTTTCTTTGCTATGTTGCAAGTTCATTCGGTATGTGGATGGGAATCTCAGTTTTCGATCTCACCTTGTTGACCATCTCATGGACTCGAAAACGAATCCCGAAAAGGCCAAAAAAGATCCACGGTGTTGTAATCCTAAAATAACGCGAATCGGTCAATCTTTATACTAATTAAAAGGTAAATTATTTTCTATCCATCGATCGGCTTACCTTTCCTATTATGAGAGTTTCATTAATTGATAATATCGATCACCAATTAAAATTGGAAATTGTTTCCATTCATTATCATGAATATTTGAAATTAAATTTGGATATCGTTGATTGAACTCAATTGTATTCTAGATATCATATATTAATAGTTACAATTGGATAACAATAAGTTTAATCATTTGATTACATTAATGTTATGATTAAATTAATTATTGATCATTTCATTATAATCAGTTGACAGTAATTGTCATAATCCTTTTGGGAGTAACTGTAAAAAAAAGGTAACATGGGATCAAGAATAGGAATCATGATTAATGAATTTGTTACTTTGGTTAATTGCTTTGTAATTTATCATTAGATTGTTTTAATCAAATGAAAAAATAATCAATATAAATCAAAGTTGATAATGAACAGAATGGGAAACGATTTACAAGTATGGAAAAGTGTTTAAATGTTTGTGACAATTTAGTGGATTAAAATGATTAACTGAGTGATTTTTACGTAGTTGGAAAATCAAACTGATTGTTGTTTGTGATGAAATTGAATTAGTGATGAAAAATTGTCCTGAGAGAAATTTTCTCAACTGAACTTGAGTCTACATGATGAAATTTCATGTTAGCCTTCAATTTCAATCTATTTTGATGGATGGACTCAATTGACAGGGTCAAGTAAATTGTAATTCAGAATCAGAGTCAGGGAGAGAGAGAGAGAGAGAGAAATTCATTACAATGATGAGAAATGATAATAATAATATGATCCAATCAGTCAAGAATAAAATTCAATTCAATTTCTTTTGAAAATGTCCAAAGTTTTTGTCTCTTTATTTTTTTGATACTTTTAAAGTTTCGAGCTTCAATAGATTCGTTAACCTTCATGGAACCATGAATATGAACAGATAAGATGAACATTCTGTTCATTGTCAAGGTTACACATTAATCTAGTATCAGAATTTTATCATGAAATGAAAAAATTTTCCATCAAAATGTTGAAATTTTTTGCTTCCTTTGTAACGATTGACAATCTAATACTTTCATCAGCAATATTATTATAATTACCATGATTATCGTCATGTATCATCATCATCGTCCGAAATGATGACGATGATATTTTCATTTCTTTCATGGAAATGGGATCAACATGATGATAAAGGTTTATAATGGATTATGATTAGATAAATAAATTGTCATTGATTAAGTTGAAGAAGGAAATTAGTTTGATTGTTAAGATTATTCTTGATTATCTTGATGAGGTTTTCATTGTTGGATTGACAGTGTTCATTGTGTGTGTGTGTAGATATGATTGAGACATCAGATATTAGATTGTTATGATTATTTACATAAAAGAAAATTTTGATTATTTTGATGATTGTTGACTTGGTCTCTTGGTTGATTATGTTGATTGTTTGTCGAGATGCTCATGAATAAAAAGTAAGGACACTTTGTTGCGATCCTCTGACCAGTAAAAACGGTGGCATGTTGACCGTTAAGGTCTCTAACCAGGCCATGAACAATGAGGCTGAACATGAACCTTTCCTTGGAATAGGAAGTGTCCTGTTAATTTGAACAACAACAAGTAAGAATAACAATTAACATGATAATAGAAAATTTGCAATAAAAATAATCAGCGAAACTTACATGACAATTAGACTCGAATTGGTTGAATATTTTTCAACCAATTCTCTGATTCTGATTTGACGATATGATTTTCGTTTCTGTGAATTCCATTCAGTATCTGTGATATAAGGTGATGAACATGGTGGTGGTTGAGGTGAAGGTGATGGAGCATCGGGAATCGGTGATGGAGATGATGAGGATGCTGGTGAGGGTAAAATGGTCTCTTGGTGATAATCATCTTCGACTCTCCATTTGCCAATAAGAGCTTTAAATTTATTCTTATTTTCTTCCTTAGGTGGTTTCGATATGTCGGGAATTACGATTACATCAGAATAATCAATTCGAAATTTACTTAACAAGGAAGCCATGTTAAGCTGTTCGCTATTTAGATCATCACGTTTCTCAGCTAAAGTGAAAACCCGTAAACGGCAATTTGACCTGCGAAAAGAATTTAAAATTTTGATTATCTCCAATCATTCCGACAATTTAACTAATCCAATAGTTACCATTGTTTCTTTGAGGATAAAATGTAAGGGATTAACATTGTTAATCCACCATCGTCGTAAAGCCACCAAACATCAATCGTTGATTTAACTGATCTTTTCCTAAATAAATCAATGTTTTGAATTATTTCATCGGGAATCGGATTATTGTTGTTACTTTCTTGATTAGTCAAATGTTCAATATCAATTGGATGGATAACAATTGAAGGAGTTTGTTGATTTGTTGGTGAATCTATTGAATGATAACAAGTAGGGAATTAGATACATGATCAAGTTATCATTTCGATTAAATTACCTGAGGGCGAATAAGAATTGCCATTTCTTAATTTGTTCCAAGTTTTAGTTATTCCATCGGTTAAATTGAAAGATTTATTCGTATATGCATTTGATTGTTTTTCTTCAAGAACCTCGAACACTCGAGACAATCGTCCATACCTCGAGTAATCAAAGCCCTTGGAGACCCTCAGGATACAAAGGGATAGATGTTTATCCAAAGTTTGACTGTAACAATTAAGAATAGAAAATATTATTAATAGTAATAGTTAATTGTTGTTAACGATGAATATCATTTTAATCATTCTGGTGACTTACTGAATTACGTTGAAATAATCTTGAATTGATTCAATTTCATTAGTTTGCCAATCGTTTTTATAGCCCATGAAAACGATGTTTGGTCTCAATTTACCGATTCCACTGGCCTGATGATGATAAATGTTAGACAAAGATTTAAATGTAAATCAAAATGATTGATGGTTGGGTAACAATCAATTTATTCAATCATGATTAATGAAGATGACAATCAGAAAAAGAGAAATGGTTCAAAAATTCACCATCACTTTACTGAATTAGATTCAATTTCAAGTTCAACTTGTCAATTTAATTGAGTAAACAAAATGAGATAATTTTTGATTCTGTCAATCAAATTAAATCACAATTCCAATCGATTACAAGGTTTTTGTTGCCCTCCGACTTTCCAACTCGAAGCAATTAACTTTCGTTTCTTTTTCTCGGTCTCCATGAGGACATTACGAAGCTATTAGATTCTATCGATGAATGAACTTGATGTAAATTCGTGGTTACGATAAAGTGACTTACCTGAATTAAACTTTTCGCTCCAGATCCAAATGATTCTTCATCGATTACCGAATAGAAAGCTTTGATTCCTCTGGTTCGAAGCCAATCATTGTTACGTTTTAATAGCGATTCTCTTGATTTCTGATGTAATTTAGCTTGAGTTATATTACCACAGACCATTAGACCAACTCCTTGGACGATTTGATAAGCGAAATCAACTAACGAAGGTCTTACAAAGGTATCACCAGAAAGTAATAATATCTGAGGTCTAAATTGGATAAAAGTTGAATCGATTGGATTAACTGATTCATTCATTTTCACCATGATCATTGAGCAATTTTTACCTGTAGGTTTTTGTATGATCGGGCATACAGTATAACTTATGAGCTGAACTTAGAGCGGATTTGTAGATTTGAGCTCGAGTTGATGATCCCCAGTTAACATCTAAATGGTATGAATATGTAATTCAGTGTGTAATTAGTTGATTGGACAATCAAATTTGATTATTTTCGATAAAAATTACCTGGTTTTCTGAATAGAACCAAGATGAACAGGATAAATTCAATGATAAAGGTTATTAAGGCTGTCGGCCAGTTCATGATGAACATGATAACAAGACAAACGATTGAACCAACAAGGGAAACCCACATATTGTAAAATCTAAATGATGGACGGAAACCAAGGGTCTTGGAAAATGATGCATGAAAACAGGAGAAATTGATTAAACAATAAGCGGCCAGAAAAAAGTTCGAGATGATCGGAGCGATTGCATTGAGATCGGCGACTAGGCAACATGCAAGGGCGATTGCGAATCCCAGGATGTAACCTCGATATGGTGAATCGTTTGGTCCAGAACCATGGCCGAAAAATGATAAGTAAGGAAACACTTTATCTCGGCAAAGAGCTTGGAAAACTTTCGGTGCCGATACAAGGCTTCCAAGTGCCGATGAAATTGCGGCAGCGAAAATACCACAATAGATAAGTGGACCATAGAAAGAAATTAAAAGAATTAAATTGTAATTGTGATACAATCCTTGTTTCTCTCCATCAATTAGTAAACTAGTTCCGTTAATTGCAATCACTTCTCTCACTGAGGTTCCACCAAAGATCGTTATAAACAGAATGTAACTCGCGGTGGTAATGGCGATTGCGGTCAGTGTTCCCAATGGAATAGCCTTTTGTGGATCCTGAAGAGAGAGAGAGAAAATATAGTTAGTCAGTGATTTAAATTCTCTATTAAAATTAATTAATTAGTTCATTAATGGACTTTACCTTAAGATCTCCGGAGATGTTGGCACCAGCGAGAAATCCAGTAGCCGCCGGAAAATAGACTGAAAATATCGAGAAAAAAGTCTCTCCATTTCTAAATTCTGGACCAAAGTTATCGACAAGATTCGAGGCTAAGTTGGGAAAGAAATAGAAATCAAATCGGTCAACAATTAAGACAATTGACTGCAATTAGTTGAAGTGTAAAAAGAAATGTCATCAATCGAGTTATAAATCAAGTCCTTAGATGGCGACACAATTTTCTCTATGAAAAAGTTTCTTTAATCGTCAAGATTAATCATTAATTATTGTTAATTAATTGATAACTAAAGGAAAGTTAATTGGTTTGGTTTGATTGTTTACCTTTCCACCCAACGAATCCCCTTTCAATTGCATAGCTACTTGGAGATCGTAACGAACCAAAGACAAAATTAAAAATCGAAACGATTAAAATAATAACCAAACCAACTTGAACCTAAACAATTTAAGAAAATAGTAAAGTTGATTATTCTGTTGCAATTGATTTAATTAGATAATTAGAATCAAATTTAACCTTAGATTCCCATCCAGTTCCAATGAAAATTATAATTATAAGTATAAAGAGTGTGATACAACCAATGATCCTCATATTGTCCAAATCGGAGACATTAATTTGTGAATTATAAACCTGAAGGGAAATCGTAATTGTTAATTGTTGATTAGAATAAGAAAATAAGTGGACAATTAACAACCTTAAGAATACTGTTAATTGCTTCAGCGAAACCTATTGTGTACATCGCTGCGGCCACAGCGTTCGCCAACGAAAAAATGACCCCAATGGATCCTCCAAATTCTGGTCCAAGACTACGAGAAATCATATAATAAGTACCACCACCTTTGACCTCACCATTGGTACAAATGGCTGACATTGAGAGTGAGGTGACCGTAGAGACAAGAGAGGACAACATGACGATAACTGACCCCAGGCCAATACCGGCATGAGCGACAACCTGAACGAAAATAAATCGAGAGAAAAATTAATTTAATCTTTTGACCGCGAACAATTAACTCAACTTACCCAGCCCATTCTCAAGAATAACATGATTCCCCAAATTCCTGATAAACAGCGAACCTAATTAGTAATTTAATTAGTAATCGAAACAATTAACTAACGACAGAAATTTAATTGTTGCGTAACAATTTAATTCGTGGTTACAATTAACTTACCAGAACTCCTGTAATCCAGCCAAGTTTAACTGCTCTTTGTTGGTAATTGTCATGATTAAAATTGGTCGGCTATCGATTAAATCAATCAACAATTAATCAATTATCACTGATTTCAGTTTCACCATCGTAATCATCAACTAATTGTTAATCATTATCAGAGTGTATTGTACACTTTGGTTCATTGATTAACAGTTGATGAAGGTTAAACTAATTGTGGAAACAGTTAGTGAGCAAATTTGTTTAATCATAAATTGTTATAATTAAACTTTTTGATTGTAATCAATTGACAATTGACAGCAAATTAAATTGCTGAATATCAACAATAAAAAAATTAATATGAATGAAATTATCAATTCGGTTTGATTGTGAAACAATTAGCAATTTATGTGTTTAACTGGGAGTAATTTAATTATTTCTTATTAATTGTTAGATCACAATTGTTGTGATTGAGATGAAAAAAATTTCAATCAGATCAACAATTAACTAATTTGAAACTCAAATAAATCTAGAAATCTGTGACTGATTGATTATTGATTTAGTTAGGTGATCATCTTAATCAACCTTGTAACAATTAAGGAAGCAAGTGTTAATTGTATGATTTACTAAATCAATTGACATGATAAATTTGGTTTCTAATTATAATGATTAATAAACTTAATCATTAACTATCATTTGTAAATTGTTTGAACAGATTGACAAAGTTACACTTTCAAAAAAATGCCCTTGAGGCTTAAATCACAATATTTTACATAGGAAATTGTATAATTATTTTGATTGTGAACAATTAAATTTACTAATACAAAAAAATTCATTAACAGTCAAGGCTAATTGTACAATCATTTTTTTTTACAACAATTTAATTGTTTACAAACAATTTAGACACATTTTCATTCATTGGGTGTAGATGATTTTTCATTCAATCATTTTGCTTTTTTTGTAAATTTTTTGTTCATTCAATGAAACTTAATCACCTCAACAATTAGTGTCACTTGATGATACAAACAATTTAATTATCGCCCAGAATCAAATTTAATTATCTTTAGTTAACTAATTATAATCAAATAAATCACTAAACCGCAAACAGAATTGAACAAAAATTCAACTGAAACTTTGTGTTGATTTTATTGAAACTTTTGATTGTATTACTTGACCAATTAACTATTCCACTTTTAATTGTTACAATTTAACTCTATACCATTGATAACAATTAACTGGACATGCATCATTCATTAATTTTGGATAATAAATGATTGAAAATTAACTATTCAATTCAGTTAATCATCAAAGTTTCAGATTATTTTTTTTTCGTTCACAACTTTAACTTTTTTTTCTCGATTTTCTTAATCAACTGGATTAACAATTGTAACAATTAAACACTTACTTGTGATCCCGCTGGTGTTTCATCATCATACCCATGGAGTTCATCAAGTGTCGGTCGACTTATATGTCCATGGACTGAGGCCATGTTACGATAATGGTCAACTCGAGGAGCCGCTTCTCGGGTGAGATGAGATGATAAAGTTTTCGTCTCATAAATTGAATTGTTATTATCAATTGAATCTCTCCTGATAACATGATTGTTACAATTAGAATTACCATTGATCAGATTGGAAGAGTTAATTGTTGACCCATTTGATTGGTAAAAATCAGCCGATGAAACTTTATCGACTTTGAATCTTGACGGTGATGAGGGACGCAAATTGTTATCCAAACAGATCACTTTAATTTCACTAGAAAAATCAAATGAAACGTTAATTACAATTAACAATTAAGGAGAAGAAAACAAAAATTAACCAACTCACCATGAACTATTAACTGATGATAAATGATTTGAATTGGTCAGTTCAAAATTGTTGATAACCTTTGAAGACATTATCAACAATTGGAAAGTTTGATAATTAACAATCAACTAATCACTTTGATTAAAAACAACTAATGATTAACTTTGATTGTTACTACTACTATTAGATAAATGTCCAATAGGTTTATTGTAACAATGATGAAACCACATACACAATCAATACTGTCACTTGTCAATCAACTGACAACCTCTTGCTGATGATCAACTAATTAAATCAATATTAAGTTAATCATTTGAAAGTTTCAATTGAAAACATTGTACAAATTGAATTGGGAAATAGTGAGAGTGGCAAATGAAATGAATGAAAAAAAAAAGGTAGACCGGGTTTTCAATTATCCCTCCCACCGTCAAGGGAAGTTAATTATTTACACTATGATAATGATGATGGTGATTATGATGATGTTAAAGTTATCATTAATCAAAGTCTAACAATTAACTTACCCGAGGTTTTAATTGTCACAATCAAAGGGAGCGAGAGTATAACAAAAAAAAACTTAGCTCAATGTTTTTTAATGTTACTATTATTAACCTTATAAACTTTACCTGGTAACAATTAAAGTTGATTATGATGGTTAATTGATTGTCTAAATTTAAATTGTTTAAACTGTGATGTTCATATTTGATTGTGATAATTTAGATTTATCCTTTAATTGGTTGGAAGAAAAATTAATTTAATCACCATTCATTTTAATTCAATGTCACACCATCAGTTGACTAACCATTTTAGTTCAATCCAAAAAAAACAAATGTTTGATTGTTAACAATTAACTCTTATTATTAGATTAACCAGTCATTAGTTTTAATCATTGTCATCGAAACACTGATCATGTAATTGATCATCATCATCATCCTTAATTGTTGTCATACAATAATCTTAATAATCCACAATGATTTTCACTCTTATTCAAAACTAAATCAGTTAACAACAAGGTCTAAGAAAATGATTAACTTTGATTGTCTTAATTGTCTTTGATTAATCGACGGAAAATCGTTCAAAATGGCCTCCGCTTACGGACAACTTGTTTGGGGACAAGTTTTTTGGTTCGAGACAATTTCTAATGGGATCGGGGCAATTCATGAGATTCTCATGGTGATTCAATTGAAACTTTTTTCATTCGCGCTAATACATTTTTGTACTTTTGAAGGCACGAAGGAAATTTAGCTGAGAGGTCGATCTATTAGTTTAGCGGTCGAATAGCGGAATGAGGCCGAATTCTGGAGCTATCTAATCGAAATTAAAATGGGCAAAGTTCCGATTCTCGACAATGTTGAAAATGGAAATGATCAGAATTTTTCGCTATCCATTTTCTAAGCTTATGATAACCACAATCACGATTGACACACCGACCTTGAACCAGGCCAAGGCCGTTCAAGGTTACTAGCTATGGAATATATTTAAAGGTCATTTGAAGATTATTCGATTTTCTTGGTTGCTATCAAGCTATTAACTTGTTTTGGTTTGTTACTTTTGAACGTTGAAAGGATATTTTAATAAACCACCAGGGATAATTATCCTTAAGATTATTGACAAAGTCTAAAAGGAAATTTTTTATTCGTGAAAATATTGAATGAAATTCAATTTTTTGGTGAATCAATCGGAAGATGATGAAATGATAATATTGATTATATGACAATCATTTAAAGGGAGACGTTTTTTTCATGACATTTGGATCTTTTTGTGATGTTTTGGTTGATTTTTTACTTTTATGATGTGAACCTTTATGTCCAGTGTTTGCCTTGGATGCGAAAGTGGAAGCGATAACGGACTTGGACTTTAAATTATCGAATTGAGATGAAGGAGACCCTGGAGATGGTGGACGACTCTTCTTTGGCCCTTGGTCCTTGGAACCCTTAGGGGTCAATCCGAGAGCCTTTACTGATGGAACTGATTTTGCTTGAGATTTTAAACTTGCCCATGATTTGATGGAAGCAATTTTATTCTGTGAACCTTGCGATTTCAGACTACTCTGAGATTCCTTTGACTTTTGTGAGGCGGTGAATATTCCGACGGCCGCGACAAGAGCGATCAACATGGCAAGAAAAGGGAAGATAATTTTAAAGAAAATCGAAGCTCCTGCTTTAGCTTCGAGTGGAGCCTCCGTACTAATGATCGAACTGACCGAGAGCAGATCGGGTGATGAGGAAAAGCTCATATATGGATAAGATATTCGTTTGACCGTTACAACCAATTGATACTCTCCTTTGGTGATACCATTACAAATGATGGAAATCGAGGAATCGACAATCTTTTCAACTGAACATTGAAAGTCAACCGTAGAGTTGATGAGATAGATTGTAATTGGAAATATATTTTGTAGATCTGAATGATAACCATTGAGAGTAAAATCAATTGAAAAAGTTAATTCATCATCAGAATAAGTTGTTTCCACTATCGAGAAACGGAAACAAGGATTCGCTAAATAGTTGGTAGAAAAACTTGGTGGTAATCTGAGGATATAAAGAACAATTTAAATTAGTGATTAACAAATAAGAGAATGTAATTGTCGATATTTACATTGGAAGTGTTGAAATTGGAGCCGATGAATTATCGTCTGAACAAACTCCATCGTCACCAGTTCCCGATGGATACCATGAACAGAATTTTTGAAATGCTAAGGCTACGTTATCATGGACTTTGGTTGAAATACAGTCGAGGCAAGAACTTTGCAGTAATGGACATAAAACAAGTACTTCGCTGTAATGATACCCGTTGATCGTAAGTAGTACCTGAGGAATTGGGTTAGCGTAGTAAAAGATTTTCGTTAGATCGGAAGGAGCTTCAGCGTAATCGAAAATCGTTGACCTTGGATGGGTAATGATCGAACCGGAACTGGTCATGTGATGAATTGAATATCGATATCGAGTTGTATCGGTTGATAGAACTAAGAAAATATAGCCTGGGGACGCTTCTAATGAGAGTGGAACAAAATCGACCAGTATTCCCCATTCTGGTGAAAGAATATTTTCTAAAACGATACCTTCGAAAGGCCATTTTTTTAATTCCAATGAAGCATTGGTTCGAGTTGTCGAAAAACAGGAATGACCTTCATCGTATCGAAGAACAGGCCAAAGTTCAGCCGTAGTTTCACAATTTTCCCCATTCATCTCAGCGTAAGCGTTTAACATTTCATGAAAAGAAAACGATACTATTGAATCTTGCTCGTTTTCTTTACGACAGTGGACCAAAAGTAATTTCGAAAACAATGGATCACTTTTATCAAATCGATTCGATTGAACAAATCGAACATTTCGAATATGACCATAAATAGATCTAAAAGTAGTGGAATAAAGTTCTTTATAAACATATCGAGGTAAATTTTCACCCAAGAAATTCAATTCCCCGAAAGTATAAGTCGGCTCTCGATCGGTAACCTCTTGGTATCCAATCCAATAAGTTTTACCTCCATGGAAAAAGTTGAAAATATTATTGATCGATCTTATTGACCAGTCGATCTGATTGACCATTAATCGTACACTGACTGGATCCCATTCGAGGAAAAGAACGAAACCCTCTTCATGAGCAAAGGTTCCATCGAAAGGAACGACCTGAAATGTTGACATGAACTGCGGATAAATATTCGTAGGAACCGTGCGAGTTTGACCTGTCAGTAAATGTCGAGTGTTGTAAAATTGTGACGAAAATGCAATCGCACGTAACTCGCTCTTATCTATTCGATAAAATTCCGATGATCTATGATTTCTATTGAATAAAGCACAGACACTCGAATTAGAACAGATCGGGTAGGCTATGCCGAAATCTTGACCTAATCCCTCAGGTCGGCCAACGATTCCTGGGTCTCGATTGATTACCGTTGATGAATGATCAGTCAGAAGGAAATTAAATTCATCATCAACCATGAATAAAGCTCTCGCTGTACTGGACTGAAAAATAGGAACCCAAATGCTTGAGTGATCAATTTTAAGGTAACAATTAACATGACCAATCAAAGTTTCAAATAGAATCAAAATTAATTGTAAACAATTAACAGAGCGGCACAATTTATACCCAAAGAAAATCATTTTAAATTTGATCTTCTAATGGTTGATCAATGAAAAGATTTAGTAATTATTAATAGTGAAGAGTTATAATAATGATGATTAATTTTGATTACATAAATCCCTTTAAACAATTAACCTAATCAAGGATGTTATGATTATTTAGACAATCAACTCAATTAGTTTTAATCCAATAGTTGTGAGAGTGATTCTCAATTTATAATCAATAGCAATTAAAAGCTCATTAACAATTTTCTTGCTTAATTGTGATAATTACTTGTTTTCATTTTCACACAATTAACTAATCATAAATCACACAAGATAAACAAAATTAACTATGATAATAATCAAGTTTTCTTGTTGATAATTTGGCTAATATGTTGATTTGTGATTTAAAAGACATTCAGAGACAATTTAAATTGATTATTGGTATGTAATTACATTTGGATGATATTAAATTGCTCAACGCGAATTGACAATTAATCAAGTTTTTAATTTTCTATTCCAAAATAAATCTTACAACAATTAGTAGTAAATTGATTGCAATTGAGAAAATAAAAGGCTACAAATGTTGGATAGATTAGAAAAGATTAATTGTTAAGGTTAATTGTGATTTCGATTGATTGATTGATTGTAAATTGATTGTGATTATTTGCCACAATTGCGAGTAAATTAAAGGGCCAATTTCTTAGGAAGTTCCCATGGGAAATCAGCTCTTCCAAAATGGCCGAAAACGCTGGTTTCTTGATAGAGTGGATTCCTCAATGATAATTCCCTGTAGATTGTTGGATAAATAAAACAATTAGTAAATTGTGATCAATCGAAAACCTTATGAATATTATCAATCACTTACTTGATTATTCGTCCTGGTCGAAGGTCAAAATTTTTCTTGATAATTTCCAATATTTCAGTTGGTGTTTTATTTGCGGTTCCATAAGTGAAAACGGAAATTGAAATTGGCTCAGCGATTCCGATAGCATAAGAAATCTGGTACACAAAAAAAAAGACACAGAGAAAGGAATTAGAAGTTTGAACATTTATCGAAAAGGTCAAACTGGACAGTCGATCGTTTTACCTGGACATTGCAACGTCTACAGATTCCCGCTTTAACAAGGGATTTGGCAACCCAACGAGCGGCATAAGCTCCAGATCGGTCGACTTTGGTTGGATCTTTGCCCGAAAATGCACCACCACCATGGGCACCCCAACCACCATAAGTGTCGACGATAATTTTACGGCCAGTTAGTCCAGCATCGGCCAAAGGACCTCCGCTGACAAAAGCACCACATGGATTTACATGGATAACAGTTTTATCGTCCATATATTTGCTTGGAATAACTTGTTTGATAACCTTTTCCTTGATCTCTGATCTAACCTGTTCTAAGGTCACTTCTTTGGCATGTTGAACGGAGACCACAATGGTGTGCACTCTTGTTGGAACCGCTGCCCCCGAGTCAAGATAATATTCACAGGTAACTTGAGATTTAGCGTCAGGTCGAGCCCATGGAAGTGAACCATTCTGTCGAAGCTCAGAATATTTTTCCATCAATTTATGTGATAGAACCGCCGTCAAGGGCATACACTCTTCGGTCTCATCAGTGGCATAACCGAACATTAAACCTTGATCACCAGCACCAATTTCATCGGTGTCACGATTAACATGAACACCCATCGCTATTTCTGGTGCCTGTTCCTCAATGGCGATCAGCACGTTACAAGTTTTATAGTCAAATCCTTGAGCGAAAATAAATTTACAGATTAACCTAAATTCTGGATAAACTTGAATTTCTCAATTTTAAGACAATCAACTAATTACCTTTATCACTATGATCGTAGCCGATTTTGTTAATTGCATTTCTAACGACCTTTTGATAATCAATTGATGCTTTCGATGTGATTTCGCCAAACAATAAGACCATTCCCGTTTTGGTTATCGTTTCGCAAGCGACCTTAGCCTCAGGGTCTATGGTTATATGAGCATCCAGAACTGCGTCACTGATTTGGTCACACATCTTATCTGTAATAATAAGATTAAGTTGATTATCGTTAATCCGATGGTAGAGATTCAAATTTCCCCTTTTCTGATTGTCACATTTTTTTCCCACAATTAATTTCTAATTGTTATTGGAGTAAATTGTCATTTCTTTTAAATGTCAATCGTTAATCTATTTAATATCATGATAATTTGCTGATTTTCCCATAATCTTCACAATCTTTGTCTCTTAATTGTCATTGTTTACAATTAAATCAAAAATCAACGATGGCAACGATTTGCTAATTTTTGTATTTACTTTAATCTTCTCATTACAATCAAGCCTAATGATCATTGTAATGGTTGTTTGGTTTTTAATTTATTTCCATTTAAATTGTTAACAATCACTCATCTTAATTGATTAACTTTCCATTGATACTTTAATTGTTGATTGAGATTAGACTTTGATCAATAAAGGTTAACACTTAATACTACAAATACAAATCTAATCATATTGTAAAGCGATTAAAGATTAACCAGATAACCAGAGATGAATTAAGATAAAATTAACTTTTAATCATGTAAATTGTTGTAAAATATTCAAGAATCAATACTAATCAACTTTAAATTGTTAAGATAACAAAATTAACCAACAAAAACAAGCCAATCGATAATCAAAATCAATTTCAATCACTTTATCGAGATTGTCACCTGAGTTATAATTATCTTTTTTTTTAATTGTTGATAATTTTACAAAACTGTACTTCGATCATTGAACATTATCAATGTGATCATTAATTTAATTAACTCATTGAATTGAGAGAGAGAGAGAGAGATTATTATATTGTGACATTTATGCTTCTCACTCTGAGATCTATCACTCAAGAAGCTTAGTTAACAATTAACGTTAACTTATTTTAAATTGTTGATTAAATACTTGATTCGTTTGTGTTGTTATACATTAAATTGTCCTGATGGTTTATCATTTTAATTTGATTCTTTCCGTTGTTTATTTATTGATTTTCCTTTTCCCTGATCATCAAATCTCCGGTTACAGTTATGATTCAACGATAATCAATTGGAGCGGTTATAATTGGAGGGTCAAGGAGGGATATCGGTCACCTGGACCTAATCAGTTCACCGTTGATGCCGTTCAACTGACCAATGAAAATAAAACCCTTTCACTTGTACTCAAACCAATGGCCGATGGTAACTGGACAAATGCTGAGATTTACTCTGTTACCACGTTAGGCTATGGTACGTACTCGTGGACGATTAGCTCTGAAACAGCCCAATTACCCGCTCAAGTGACCTTGGGTATGTTCACTTGGGAGGACTGGTCAACAGATACCAACAGTCGGGAGATTGATATTGAATTTGCCAAATGGGGAAACTCATCTGATCCTAATAACATACAGTTCACCGTTCAACCTCACACTGTCCCTGGAAATGCTCGTAGATTTCAACTTGACCCTTCTAAAGGTCAAACTAAAGTTGAATTCACTTGGTCACCTTGTGGTGTCTCTTTTAGAGCTAACAAATTTGATTCAGTTAATCAAACTGAACAATTTATTAATCATATTGATAAAATTAATCATGTTCTCAGTGGTAATGAAAAGATTCACATTAACCTTTGGCTTTGGGCTTCGGAAACACCGGACACTAAGGGTCAACCCTTACAAGTGGACATTGAATCGTTCACCTTTACACCTTTAATCAATTGTGATTCTAATCTAATTGTTGGAAATGATTCAATTATTTTCCCTCTTTTTCCTTATATTAAATCACATGTGACGCAATTTAATTCAACTTTCATGCAACAATCTGCAGTTATCTTCGATAAGGTTCAAAAACTCGTTCTCGATACATTTTGTACCTTTCGATTGCCGAACTGACCAGAGATTATAATCGAAACACTAAATTATCATTTAATTTTTATCAAAAATTCGTATTCACAAAAGTAAAACAATCAAGTTTATCATTAGTGTTATGGGGAAATAAAGTTTTAATTAGGTTTCATTTGATTCACCGATACGATTGAGGAACATTTTAATCAATTGTAATTTAATTTAACTTTTTAATTCTTAATTAATTAAAACAATTCCATCAACAATCATTGTAAGGATTATATTTTTCCATCATGAAATATTATATCTGTCTAATTGTTCACAATCAACTAATCACTTTGTCTCGTATCATTCATAATAATTGATTAATCATCATTTCTAATTACTTGTAAGTGATTGAACAATCAGTTAATTGTCTTGGCTAATCAAAGCTTCCTGATAATTTAAGCTACTTGATGAGGCCTTTTAATTGTTCATTTAGTTTTCATGTTAGTTATCAAGTTAATTGTTATAACGATTAATCAATGAAAGAATTGAAATTTCAAGCAACAACAATTAACTTGATAATCAGGTAAACTATTTTTTAATAATAATTATGTAATCAAAATGTAATATTTAATTGTTGATAATCAAATTGCAACATTTTGAAAAAGTAATCAATTTGATTGTTATTTAAACAATCAAAATGTAACATTTAAACACCTCCGAAATTAATAATTAGTTATCAATCATTTACAATTTATTAATCAATGATTTAGCTAATTGTTGGCAAACTGATGACCCAAACTAATTGGTGACCTTGGTAAGTTACAATCAAACTAATTGTGAGATTATAAAGATACAATGTTAGTGATAATTTGAAACAATTAAAAGCAATTTAATCATCATATACAATGTAAATTGTGAGTTAATTGTTTTCAATCAGTTTAATATTAAAGGTAAGAATTAATTTCGTGTTTAACTTACCTGGATGACCTTCACCAACAGATTCAGAGGTAAAGAGAAAAGTTTCATTTTGATTGTAATTGGTTCCGTTCATGATGATGATGATGATGATAATTGATCACAATTAATTGAAACAATTAAGTAACACACAAAGTAAAACAACAATTACAATATAAATCAAAGTTAATGTGATAACAGAAACTGAAACTATGAGTTTTCTTGAACTGATGTTCAATGTTCATACCTATTGGATTATCATTATTATTTTATCATCCTCATCATCCTCGTCATCCTAATCATCACAATCAGTCAATCAGCTCTTACTTTCTCTCTTAATCATCTCTCTCTCTCTCTCTCTCTCTCTCTCTCTCTCTCTCTCTCTCTCTCTCTCTCAAAGTTACCTTTATCATCCCTCCCACTGTTACCTGTTATTCAATATCAAGAGATACCTTTTTTCTCATCATCTTCGTCATCATCAGAATCTTCTTGAAGATCTTCCGATGATGATGATGATGAGAGAGAGAGAGAGAGAGAGAGAGAGAGAGAGAGAGAGAGAGAGAGATATTTAGAAAATGGAATAATTAATTTCAATCAATTCTTTTTACTAATCAATTGATTTTCATTCTGCTTTTGATTCGAGTCTTATTTTACTTTTATTTTCCTTCTTTCTCCATAGGAATCATGAATCTTATCTTGAGAAGCAATTACAAAGTTGATGATCAGCAGAAAAATGATTGTCAATCAATCAACTAATTAACTTTAATTGTAAATGTGTTACATCTTCTTTTCATTTGATTAACTTTGATTATCTTTATTTTTCCTTCTCATTATCGGTTATCCTTGAAAATGGGTTAACACGGTAACAGACTTGATTTAATATCAATCTCAGTGATCAAGATAATCATGAAATTATATAGTTTGATAATAGCCTCAGGGTGAAGATAATTCAGTTTCAATTTAATTTAACTTTTTTTTTCTTAAAAAAATAAAAATTTTTAATATTTATTTTGACTATTTAACTAATAACAATTCAATCAACTCAATGAACTTATATTGTTATCACAATTAACTTTTAACTGATTGAGAATTTACTAATACTAATAATGTACAGTTTTAATTTTCCTTAGATTTAGTGATTAACTTAATAAATTGTTTATATTTGTTATTGTTTGCTAACAAATGATCAGTTAATTAGAATTGATTTCATTTAAATTTGATTAAATTTTCAATCATGTTAATTTCCCTTCAGTTCATCTGAATAATTAACTAAATTATTTTTAAATTTTCTTCTTTATTATCTCATTATTTTCTTTAAATAATGTAATTTTTGATCAAATTTTTCCCGGTAAACAATTCAATCAACAATTAATTAATCATAATGAATATAATAAAAAACAATAAGTTTACAAATTAATCGGTCAAGGTTTCAGACTTTATTTTCAACTTCTTTATTCCAAATCCTCAATAATCAAATTAAATGATAGAAACAAAAACATAAATTAGATTTAATTTAATTAAATCAAAAAGATTCAATTGTTTGATTAACTTTTTTGAACAATTAAAAAAGCTAATTGTTTATTTCCGCCATGAAGACAAATGCATTAGGCATTTTCGCCACAAGGGCACCGAACTAATCGTTCAGTTTACATTTGCTGATTTGTTTATTAGTATTTCACTGATTTTTTCAAGTTTTTGAATTTTTTCTTTTACATTTTTGTCATTGATTTTAGTTAAATCCCATTCTTCGCTCCAGTGATCTCTCGTGCTTTTGCACTCTCTGAGATAGTGTAGGTAACTCCTTCCTCTTTTCCCTTTGGCTTGACCAATTATTTCTGCGTGCATGGTTATATCCGTGCATAGATTCAGAATCTTTTTCAGGCTGACTCCATGTAGACTGTTGTAACTTTTCGGCATTTTCTCCGGAAAGAATAGCGTAAATATCGACGGTTTTCGTGTTTTGAGTGTAGCTTCTTCTATCGTTTCTGCCATGTGACATCTAATATCTTTTTTGAGGTTGATTTTATTGTTGAGGGTGATGGTTCTGTCGACGTCCATTGGAATTGATCTGCTGATTAACTCTGGGCTCCATGTGTACATCACTCGATGTTGCGCTAACATTCTGATGATGGTTTGAGTTGTTTCGGCTTGAGGAAATTTGACCACGTTCTCCGGTAATTGGTAGTTCACTATACGATTTTTGTGCTTATTTATAAGCATGAACAGGGCAATTAGAATTGTCTTGGAGGGACTTGAGTCCACTAGATAAACAGTCTTTTCATTGTCAATTGTAAAACTCTCCTTATTAATGCAGATATAAACTTGTTCTAATGGCGAATTGGTACATTTTCTCTTCCAAAAATTTTCTATTTCCGTTTCATTGGGTGGGTTAAATGTGAGTTTTTCCGTTAACAGTTGTACCACTGGCCAGTCCAGGGGGTTAGAATTCGATCTTTTAATAGCTTCCAGATTAGCTTGTAGCCAGATTGTCAGCGGGTTTGTACAGCGAAAGACAAGAATTGGTGCCCATTTTGTAACTCGATTTCTTAAGCCAAAAGCAGCTTTGAGTTTCGAGTTTACTATCTCTTGGACATTGTTGATGAAGTTGAGGTAGTTAAAGTTTCTGTAGAGGGCATGAGGTCCAAGGTGGTATAACATGTGCGAGTAGAAGGCAGAGATGATTAAGCGCTGGTAGTGGATCGGTAGACGATTTATTACTCTCAGTTGAGGTGTGATTCTCGTTGAGAAGAGGTGAATTATTTCAGCCAAAGATCTTTCGTTTAGGGCATAAGAGACTATTTTACCGACCACCTTTGTATTGATGGTCAGTGGGTGTCTTATGAATTGAGTTTTACTGTGATTAATTTGAAGATTAATCTCTGAGAGTTTTTCTGAGGTAATTCTAAGATGTTCACTATGATTAGCTTCATCACCAGGATAATAATATCATCAGCGAACGCAAGAATGCGTATGTTCAAGTCGGTTAGTTTTCTGATGGCGCTGTTTAGACCGACTATAAATAATATTGGGCCAAGTGACGAACCCGCTGCTGTCCCCATATCATCGTTTCTGTACAGAGTCTCGTTCGAGGATTTGTATCTTAGGCAGCGGTTGGTGTGGAATGATTTTATCATGGATAAAGTTCCAGGGTCGACATGATTCTCTAATTCAGAGTATATTGTTTCCATGGATATAAAATCGAAAGCTTTTGTAGCATCAATTGAGATGGCGATTCCGTTATCAAGATGTTGTCTCAAAATGATGTGGAGATCGATATTGTTTACTGATGCTTGGTAGGCAAATTGTGAGTTTGGTACCAAAATTTTGTTTAGGGTTGATTGGATGCGTTTTGTTAAGATTATATCGAAGATTTTGAGGATGAAGTTCGATATTTTGATAAGTCTAAGGCTCCCACCCGGTTTTGGAATAAAATGAGCTCCAAAGACTTTTATCGCTGGAGAGATTACACCTTCCTCGAAGGAGGTCTTAACCGCACTTGTGATCATTTCCTTGTTCACCTTCCAGAATTTTTTCCAAATCTTTAGCGAAAATTCATCTGCATTACCGGAGGTTTTCCTAAAGTTCATCGAGGTGATTAGATCAATTTCTTTTTCGCTCAGAATCGATGGACTACCTATTTCAACTTTATTGTGTGTGTAAGTTTTACTGAAAGAGCTCGTATCGGGCTGAATTTGCTGACTGATTACTATTCTGTTCGAATTTAGATTTAGTAGTTTGTTGATAAACTGCCAAACTTTAGTGGAATCTTTTCTGTATCTGAACATGTAGCGTTGAGTCCCTATCTTTTTTCCTATCCTTAATCTAATACACTCTGTTTCTAACGGTTTGATCATTTCTCTGGGTAATTTAGCTCTTTTCATTCTTTGTATTTTTGTTCTCAATCTGCTAATTCTTCTGTTTGTTGTCACTTTCTGAAACACTTTTGTTTTGCAATGTTCTGTCTGAAAACTAACTAATCTAGTAAAAAATTCATGTGGATTATCTGCTACAAAGTCTAGCTTATATTTACTCATGTATTTTGTTTCTTTGGTATTACTGATCTCGATAAATGGTGGCTGCATTGGAATTGTTAACTTATACTCTCTATGATCGGTTATTATCTCTCCCTCGACTAAAGTTATATCTCTAATGTTTGAAGCTACTATGTCGATCCATGAGCGTTTGTTGTTGTGCTGGTAAGAGAAATTGTCACCTCGAGGTTTATTTAGAACAATGAGATTCGATTTGATGAAGAAATTAGCCAGGAGAGTTGAGAATCGCGGGTAATTTGTCCTCGTTGACCACAGCGGATGTTCGCAGTTTGAGTCCATGGTTATTACAATTGGTAGGTGAACAAATGATGAAATAAGGTCCACAAAGTCGACTACGTTTTTCAGTTGGTCTGAGTGAGCGATGTACGAACCAATTATTAGTAGTTGTCTTTTTTGTTGTGATATTATTATCGCTGTACAATTTTTAACTGAGGTGTCACATTGATGAATTTGGATATCAGGTGATGTAATTATGGCGGTTTGGTCGTTTAAGATGAGGTTTCGACCGGTGAATTTGATGGCAATTGCTCTATTCACTTCCACCAACACGAGGATTGAAGATTTGGAATTTAATGTCTTGGTTATCAGGTTCGTTGTTATTTCCTTCATTTTCCGTGCATTCAGGTAATTTAGGTTTATCTTCGGTGGGAAGAAACCATTCATATTTAATTGTATAGTTTTTTGAGACTTTAGAGAGTTTATCTTGAATTGTTTTGCACTTTGATGAATACGATGTGTGTTCACCATTACAATGGTAGCACAAAGGTTTAGCTAAACATTGACCTTGATGTGGTCTTGAGCAGTTTATACACAGAGCTTGACAATTTTGATGCGGTGATTTCACCGAGAGACAGGAGTATATTTGTAGGTTAAAGTTGTCGAAAACTTGAAAGGTTTTACCCATAAATTTAATTTGACCGTCACTGTCAAGTAGTTTTTCTCGATTTAGATAACTGAGGTTCAATATAATTGTGGTAATATTTTCGTCGATTTTCACATTGGATACAAAAGTTTCTCGATCTTCTTCTAGGTGATTGGAGATTAAGATGTTGTTACAAATGATGTTGAAAGACACTGACCTTAAACCTTTCACTTTAAAGTACACAGATGAAGGAGTTGGGATGTAATCGTAGAAAATGGAGTTACAAAAATGGTTATTGATGATTGAAATGATTTCCTCCTTGGTTTCTATTGTTGTTGGTAAAATCTCAACTCTTCCGTTTTTACGGAGACGAATTTTTATGATCTTTCTCGATTGATCTGGGATGTTGCAAATCAGGAAGGATATAAACGAAGAGATGTCGGTTACATGGGGTTCAACTTGAAAAGAGAGTGTTTTATCTGTCGATGGGGTGCTTTTATCCAGCCTAAACGAAGGGCTTGTAATTCACGATATATTTTGTTCATGATTACCAGTCCTTAAGACTAATCGGTGATGAAGTGATCGTATTATTAATTTGTTGTTGTGATTTTCTGTGAAAACTTAAGAATGATTAATTAGTGTGTAACTGATGATTGAAAGTTAATGAAAATGTTCTTGGTTTGGGTTGTAGTCTGGAGGTTGTTTGTTAATTGTTTTCTTGGGTTTATAATGATTGAGTGTGATTGTGTGTTTTAGGGTTTAAGTGTTAATTGCTTGTTGGGTTAATTGTAAGAGCTTAATTGTTATGATGAAGAGTTTTAATTGTTAATGAGTAAGGATAATTCTAGAGTTTGTGTTAGTAATTAACAAGGTTGCCAAAGGGAAAGAAAATTTCTAAAAGATTAAGTGATTAGTAAATTGAGATTCCATTAATTAAAGGATTTTGGTTTTGTTTACGGATTAGGTTTCTTTCAGGCTAATTTTAAGTGCAAGTGAACTTTAGGCTAAGCCATGATCATTTTATACTGGAAATTTCTTTTTTCAAGTTCGAAAAGTAATTTCTCTTGAAATTTCTCACAACCAATGTCGAAGGCGCTTTCACCTCTTTTTTGGCAATTTGGGCAACGCCATTTATGTTTTTTATCTTTGATCGGGCATTGTTCATGGATATGGTTCTTATCACCACAGAAAGGGCAGATACTTAGCTGTGTACATTTATTGGCGATGTGTCCAAATTTGGTGCATCGGCGACACTGTTTAATGTCGAAATGGTCCACAACTCGAGCGCGTTTATATCCAACGGCTACCAATCCATCATGAAGCTCAAGCCACTCTCTTAACGCTGGATCTATTTCGATTATTACGTCAAAAAATTTTCCATTTCTATAAAAATGCTTGATGTTTACTTTCCAACATTTCTTCCAGCGATTTTTCATAATGAGTCTTTGGATCCATTGGGTCTTTTGCTCCTCATCAAACTTAACGCCAAGTATTTTGATCTGTGGGTCGTTTATCGGAGGGATCTTTGTGTCCCATTCGGGTTTCATTTTCCTGATAAAGTTGAAAATCTTTGTTCTATCAGATATGCTCGAACATCGTATTTTCGCCGAATCGAAGCCAGGTTGAACTTCTTCGGCAGAACCAACATCTTCATTTGCCATTTCCAATAGATTTTCAACTTGATCGGTGGTAAGCTCACCAATTTTTCTCTAGTTGATTTTTCAAACCCGGAATCTTAACGATGATTGTATGATGTATAACTATGTGAGAAACACTGTACCAGGTAGCCGGTGGTCCTTGCTTGGTGTCAAACTGCACTGAGAGTTGATTTTTAATCTGATTGTTTGACAGATTTTGAACCTCGATGGCTTCTTCCTCTTCCTCTGTCTCCTTGTTGTTCTGTTGAATGGTGATGAGTCGATCAGTGAATTTAACCATGTTGAGTAGTTCAGCCTCATCGATGGTGGAAATGAACTTCGCATCTTTAACAGCATCTTGCAGTGTCTTGACAATGGGAAACGCTATTAACTCTGTGATGAGTGTCTCAGGATTCAGGTTGGTGTTCAGATGCTGTTCTACATACGTTCTGACAATTCCGAATTTTGTTTTCTTTGAGACTTTTCTATCCTCTAGAAGTTTGAATTAGGGTAAGTTTAAATGACAAAAAGTTTTAATGTATAAAAGGTTTTCTTAGTTTATATGTTTGTTCAATTTTGTTTAAATCTCGGAAATTTTTAATATACATTTTCATGTAGTTATACTTACTAAGTTTACGCAGTTCAGAAGAAGTACCATTTTCGCTGTTTGTGGACATTTTGATTCCCTTTTTTTTCCTTTACCTGAACGCACTTGATAAAGGGAAAACTTTTATTCACAATTTAAAGGTTAAAATTAATTAATTCACTGATTAATATGTTTTAGACAAAAATATGACTTTGAGGCCAATTGGTCAAATACTTTGAGAAAATACCGAGAGATGGAGCTACTTGAGTTCTAGGAAATTTTTGTTTTTATTTGAAAATTTTCACTTTCGGTTAGATTTTAATTTGATTTTCATCTTGTGTTATTAGTGTTTCAGTTGATTACAATTTAACCTTGACTATTAGATAATTGTCTACAATTAACTCTAGTTGTTTAACCATCATCATGGCTTTAGTGACAGCTAAGAATCTAGAAAATCTGGTAAGTGATTAAATCTATTTGCTTATGTAACTTAACCTGATGTGTGAATCATTTTAATTGTTACTTTTTATTTTATTTTTTTTTTCATCAATAGAATTTTAAATTTTTTCAACTTCGTAAATTGGCCGTTACTGATAATCTTGATACTAATGTTATCAATAATCTTGCCATATCTCACACTCACCAAGTCATTTTTGCCGCTTACGGAAATGGTTAGTTAATTGTTTCTGTCTTATTGTGTCTCATGAGGTTCACACAATTTATATCTTGTAGCCAATGTGTTCCTATTATTGGGTTAATAATTTTCTATATTTTTGATTCTTTTTACTTTATTTTTTGTCTTCCATTTTATTTACCATTTTAGCCTTCAAAGTGATTAGAATTTCAACTTTACTGGATTACGAATGGGATAAGAAGGTGGTTGATACAATCGTTAACTCTTATCCAGCCCTTGAGATCAAATTACCTTATAAACCATCCCTACTCTCTGTGAGTGGAGGAACCAATAGTACACTCCTTGTATTTGGCCAAAATTCATCCAACAATTTATCTGGAGATATTTTTGATATTCCAACTCTTCTCTCTGGTAATCCTAATCCCATTTCACGGTTAGAATTTCCTCCAACAATCTCATTAAATGTTTATATTCAATCGGTTGCTTGGCATCCCGATTTCGCTGAGACCCTATTCGCAGCTACCACAAGTAATGGAGCCTTGGTTACAATTGGAATTGACCAGCAAACTAAAGGTGTTCAACTTTTGGCCCATTACTCTGATTCTTTTAAATTTACCTGTGCTAGTTGGAGTCCTAAAGGGAAACAAATTGTTGTCGGTGGTGATAATGGTCAATTAACACAATTTAAACATTCTAACGGTAAAGGTTTTCAAAAGGCTAAAGTTATTCCCTCACCTTTGCCAAACCATAAGATTGTCAATGTTAATTGGGTTCATAGTGCTTTATTTCAAGTGGCCTATGTTCACAATAGCGCAACCAATAGTCCAGATACCAGGGTGATATTTGTTCATGCACCTCCGAAAGCAGTTCCCGAATATCATGATTATGGTTATGTTTGTATGGAAACAGGTAAACAATATGAGGGACCCGATAAAATAAGGATAACCTTTTCTGAGATTGGAAATATCCTCCTATGCCTTTCATCACTTTCCAATGAAGTTTCCGTTATTGGTTGTGATACACCAGTTAATGCCTCACCAACCACATGGCAACAATGGATGCTTGATGATTCATCTAGAATTGAATTATCAGGTTCCGATGGATCTGATGCTTATCCTGTTGGTATTGCTTGGTTCAAAGGACCAACCAAAGTATTCAAAATAAATGAATCTATTAGTTTAGGTGGTCCAGGTTGGCCTTTAATTGTTGTCCTCACATCAGCTGGTCTACTCTGTCCTTATTATGCTTGTCATCTTCAAGGAAAATTTCAAATTCCCGATTGTCCTCCATGCCAACCACTTCCTATCAGTGTTCCAGGTCCAACTCGAGTTAATCGTCCAGATATTCAAACGACTGGACAGCAGCATCAGCAGCAACAACAACAACAACAAGTTACTGGTCAAGCTGGTGTAACAAAGAGCCAAGCTCAAACTTTTCCTGGTCAACAATCACAACCTTCAGTTGATGCTTCGTTTACTTTTTCACTTCCAAAGACTGGTCAAGAAAAACCAAAGCCTCAAACTACCGTTACTGTTGCAGCAACGGTTCAAGCTCCGAGTCAACAGCAACAGCAAGTATCCCAACAACAGGCTCAGCATCAACAACAATTAGCTGAAATCCAAGCAGCTCAACAAGCTCAGCAACTCCAACAGCAACAGCAGCAGCAACAACAACAAGCTCCTTCCAAGCCAATCATTAGTGAAGAAGAATTAAGAAAAAAGGAACTTGAAGTTTTGGAAGAAACATTTTCCATGGCCATTAATGAAGAAATCTTGGAATTTACCAAGACCCTACAAAACGCTAAGAATAATTTCTCGAAAGCATTAAATTTACAAATCGGTAAACCTGATGAATTGGCAATTCTCCAATCGGAAACAGCAAGTTTATTTGAACTCTTGAAAACTTCATCAGATACATTTAAAAGTCTCGATTTAAACATGTTAAATGGATACATATTGGAAACCTGGGCCATGGTACAAGAAGCCCAAACTCGATTAGAAAAAGAATCAGATCCAATTTATACAATGATGGCCAATAGACGATCCATTGATCCAATTACCGCGCGAAAGATGAGAGAGATTAAAAAAATCGCCCACGAAATTGAAATGCATCTTGAAGATTTGAATAACATGTTGGACAGAGAATGGGAAGATTACACCGCTCAAATGAATGTAAAGAAACTTCCAACCGGATTATCATCCATAGACATGATTTACCACACCCTGTCAACCCATCATAAGACAATTGAAATGTTGAAGAAAAATCTCTCCAAATATGATGTTTATTTGGAATCAATTGAATTGGAAGAATCTGGTTCAGTCTCTCCAAGAAGAAAAGAGATTCAGGATATTATAAACTCCCTTAGAAGCTCTTCCATCCAAGACGATAATAGTATTCTAAGTGATATTAGTCGCCATAAATCAATGATTAAAATACCAACCATAACAAAGGAAAAGAAAGAGAAACTTTTGGAATTTTTTGAACAACGAAACTCAGTTCCTATTAGAAGAGCCATTTTACCAAGCGATTTGAAATCTTCTAAAATGGTTTCAGCGGTTGTTAAAGCACAGGAGCGATTAAAACAGATTCGAGAAAAATCACAAATAATATCAGATAATATTCCAGTTAAATCATGGACCAATGTGACCTCAGGCCAATCTAAACCAGTTGATTTAAATACAACTATTCAACCAAATCAAGTTACACCAACAAAATCATCTGATCAAGATAAATCATTATTTTATTCAACTGCAATCGGTGATATGTCAATAAATGATACATCAAGATATCAATCACCAGTTAAGAATCTTAACTTTTTATCGCCAATCACCACGAAAACTGATCCAAGATTAGCGTCTAAATCACAACAAATTGGTGATAAATCAATTTTCAAAGAACCAGAACCAGCTGATAAATCAACGCCATTCGCATCTAAAACTGATCCTAAAGACGATAGTTTTTCCCTTTCCTTTGCTTCAACCACTCTGGGTAACATTGCCTCACCCACTCCGTCCTCTTCAACCTTTCTCTTTGGCCAATCATCGGTAAAACCGACCGAAAAAGGATTCGCTTCGACCTTTGCTACCGCGACAAAGGACATTTCAATTATATCAAAAGATAAAGATACTCCAAGTACCATAAGCAAGGAAAACGTTCAACCCAAAGTTGAAACTAAACCGGTAACAAGTTCAGTCTCTTCAACCTCTGTGGCCTCAACTATTACTTCAGCATCATCAGCGGTCTCCTCACCTAAACCAGCGACCGCTTTTCCCGCCTTCACATTCACTTCTCAGTCAAACACTTCAACGGCTTCAACCGCTCCTGCATTTTCATTTAGACCCACTGCAGCTACTACTTCAGTCGCAGCCTCACCAAGCGCTGCCAATATCAGCATTTCCTCGACTGCATCTACAGTCCCAATCTCTAAATCAAACAATTCAAATGCACCCTTCTCATTTTCGACTGCCAGTGGCTTTTCTATGTCAACCACCGCAAATGCTTCGAGTCTCTTTGGATCTCCAACACCTTCTGCCGCTCAATCGGCAAACGATACGAAAACTTCAATTTCCACATCACTTTTTTCAACTGAAAAACCATCAAGCACCACTGGCTTCAGTTTCGGTGATGCAACGCCTTCAGCTGCCCCAAGTTTCAGCTTCGGTGGTACTTTAGGTCCGTCTACAGTCTCATCAACGTCAACTTCCGCTTCCACTGTTACGTCAACTACTGTATCTTTAGCTTCGGTAGCTACAACCACAACAAACGCAAGTACCACAACAGCATCAACCGTCAGTTCATCGTCAACAACCACCACAATTACACCGGTACCTGGTAAACCTTTTGATTTTGGTACATCAACTGGTCAAGTTTCATCTGCAAACTCAATTACCTCAACTCAAACAGCTACTCCACCGGTCTTTTCATTGGGAGTTAAATCTGAACCAAATGTCGGCATTAGTGCGACATCGTCTTCCACTACCGTTATTAGTCCTGCTGGTGAATCCGTTGCTTCAACCGCTACCACCGTTACTCCTGTTTTTACCTCAGTAGCAAGTTCATCAGCGCCGTTAAATCTAACCTCCGGCTCATCTATATTCTCAACCTCAGCTACTTCACTTTCCTCTTCCACCACCACCATTACCGCTGTTTCACCTTCTAATTCCGTGTTTGGCCTTGGAGCTTCTACAAATGCTCAGCAACAAGTCGCAGTTACAACACCAACTTCACCGTCATTGTTTGGCGGTCCTCAGAATACAACCGCTTTTTTCACTCCCACAACTCCAACTTCATTTACCTCACAAGTCAAAGCTAATGAACCAGTGCCCGCTTTCAATTTCAACACAGCCCTTGCAAACTTGGGAGGACAGCCAAGTCAAAACAGTACACCAAGTAATCCATTTGGATCAGGTATCGGTGGTCAATCGCCACAAGTTGGCCTCTTTTCACCTAAGCCATCAGCCCAACCATTTGGTTCGCCCTCCTCCATGTCAGCTTCTTTCGCCTCTCAAGGACCCGGTGTCGCTCAAACAGGATTCGGTTCATTCTCTAATCAAAATCAACCTCGATTCGGTGCTCAGCCAACCTTTGGAGGAGCACCGGCTTTTGGAGCCCAACCAACTTTCGGAGGATCTCCAACATTTGGTTCAGGCCTTCCATTTGGTAAAACAGCTCAAAGTGCGACCTTAGGTTTCGGTCAATCCGCTGTCACTCCCGCTGCGGCTGCTGCTCCTTCTCAACCAGTGGTTCAACCAACAGCAACAGCATCTCCTTTCGGAGGGTAAGTACATATTTCCTTTTAAATCAAAGTAATTGTAACTTTCGGTACTTTCGTTTATGACCATGTGAAAATCTTAATTATTTTCTCTCTCTCTTTCTAATTTGGATTCAATAGATTTGCTAATTCGAATGCACCTTCATTCGGTGCCTTGGCATCTCAACAAGCACCGACCTTCGGCCAATTAGCGACCCAACAACCTCCAATCCAACAACAGCAGCAACAACAACAATCAACAGGTTCAATCTTTGGTGGATTCGGTGGTCAACCCGCTGCCCTCTCAACATCTCCATCTATTTTTGGCAATTCCTTTCCATCAGCTCCATCATTTGGTTCACCACAATTTTCCCAACGACGTCAATAATCAATCCAATCAACAAAAGAGAAACCAAAATGATTCAAATGAACAAGAAAATCTATCGAGTCAATTGTATTTACCAAACAAATTATTTTAATTAAATTTTTTCTATCACATTGATTTATTGAAAACAATTGACAATCCAATCAAAATTTCTTATAATAATTATCCCAAACAAACAATTGACTTGAAAAAAAAGGTAACAAGTTAAATTAGTTGACCAACAGAAATGATAATCAACAACAATTAACCATAAATTTTATTAAGAATTTTAATAGAAAATGTAAACAAATCAATTGGATGGAAATTGTTTTAAAAAGTTTGGACTTTCAATCAATGTATTACTATTATTTACCATGTTACCTCGTACCATCTTTATATTTGCATAGAAGTTGGACATCAACACCTCAACCACAATGGCATCTTATTGTCTCCGTAGGAATAATCATTGTTTCGACCTTGCTGAACATTTTGAGAAAATGTTCAAGGATGAAAGCATGGTTGATGAGACTTTATCCTGTGGTGATGGGATTATCAAGGCCCATAAGATGATCCTCTCAGTTTGTTCATCGTACTTCAAAAACATCTTTGTCAAATTTAATAACCCTTATCAATATCCTATTGTAATTATTAAGGATATGCCCTTTGAAGATCTGAGAGCAATTATTGAATTTATTTATCGAGGTGAAGTTACTGTTGCCCACAATAATTTGAAATCAGTGCTGCGAAGTGCAGAGGCTCTCAAAGTGAAAGGTTTAAGTGATGCTCGTCGGCAAATGGAAGGTGAGAAGTCAATGAGAAGAAAGAAAAGAAAACGGAGACGAAAATCTCGAAAGATGGGTCATGGTGATTCCAGTAAAACAGGAGAAATGGACGATGAAAATGGTGAACGTAATACAGGTTCAACTGATCGATCGGGAGCCGATAAGGGTAAAGATGAAAATACCACGGAAGATGATGATGCTACCGATTATTCAGAGGAAGACGATGACGATGATGAAACAGAGAAAGAAGATGATAATACTACAACAAGTATAATAATCACCGAAAGGGAATCTACTAATGCAGAAGGCGAAATTGAACCAGCTCGTCTTTTAGAACAGTCAATGATCACTGGTGATCAGGATAGAGCCAATAGTGAGGCGTCTAGATTTCAGGCTCCAATGATGCCACACCATAGACAAACACACCAACAACAGCAACAACTTTCATCGAGTATAAATCAAGCTATGAGAGGTCACTTTGGTGAAAGTAGTGGCCTATTAGCAGCAATGAACGTATCTCATTCAGCATCCTTGCCAAACAGTCAATCGCAATTAAATTCATCCCATAGCCATGTTCCTTCCTATGAAGCCAGTTCCCTATCGATACCTGGTCCAAGTACCATTTCACCAATTACACCTCGTCCTATTCATCATGGTCAAGAGCATAACTCTGGTTCATCACAAGTGAAATCAAGTGAATCATTCCAAGTGTTTCGCTTGGAAGGATAATTTTAATCGTCATCGACGCATTGCCCATAGTGAACTTAACTGTAAATAACATTTCATTTAGTCTTATTTACCCTTTTTACCTTTTATACCATAATTCACCTTGACCATCGCCATCACCACCACCACTACTATCACCATCCACCAATCTCATTCTTATTTGTTCCCTCTTCCTACATCTACCTCCTTCCCTTTCTCCTTCTCCACCACCACCACCACCACCACCTCCCTCTACCTCCCCCGAATACTTTCAATCTTACCTTCTTCCAAAGAGTATAGTGACTATACTCTTGTCAATTTTAAAAGAAAATGTAAACAAATCAATTGGATAGAAATTGTTTTAAAAAGTTTGGACTTTCAATCAATGAGTGGACATAAAGTTTCAAAGTTATGATTTGTTTTAATTGTTGATCATCATCTTAATTGTTAAGACATTAATCATCAATGGGTGATAGACCCTGAGGCTATTATCAAAATAAGCTACACTTTTTCTGATCGATTTTAATTGTCGTCATTTGATAATTTAATTATCACAATGGTGTGATTTAAATGAGCAGTGATGAAAAATTTATTTACCGAGCAAATTAACTAATCAATTGGCTCTAATTGCTTTGTTTGCACTAGATAAGGGCAGATATTCACTGATGAAGGTGAAAATGCCCTCTGGGCTAAAGACAATCAAATTAGAGACAAAACTAATTGTCTTTCATTGGAAAGTCAATTCGATCCGAATCAGCACTTAATCATATCATCAGAAATCTTACCATTAGGACAATTATTTTCCAATTAGAATTGCTTCTAAATCAATCAACAGAAATACTTTTTCTCAATCAAGTGATTAATGATTAACCTTTTCCGTTGAATATTTTGTTAATGGATCAATAATTAGGTAATAATTTCAACAGAGAATCTCAATGAGCATGAGCCATTGAGAGATTCATTCATTTTTCGTGAAGTGTTTTCATCTCGCGAAAATTTAATTCTTCAATTGGATGATTAATTTAATGATCACTCGTTGAATTAAATCGCAACAGTTTTCTTCATAATCAGTGATTAATCTCAATTGGATCAATTTAAATTGGAATAGTTTAAATTTTCTGTTCACCTTTTCACCGAAAACAATTTTTATATATCCACTTATAGATCCAAGGATTAGGACCCATTGTCCTTTGTTCATTGAAGGATTATCCTGATACTATGGGTGCATCTTTTTTCTGTGTCGTTTTTTTCACCCTCATCTGGGGTGGGGTGGGTTGGTTTGCACCTCGATTCATTCCTCCCACCGTCGATAAGCCAATTATCCACATGCTCCTCGTAATGACTGCCGTTTGCTGCTATTCAATGTGGTTAATCACTTACATGGCTCAGATGAATCCGTTGATTGGTCCACAAGTTTCATCGGTAACTCAACATATTATGCAAAGGGAATGGTCTTAATTGCAATCAAATGCACACACAGAATTAGATTGTTGTTAACAAATTCCTCCCAATTAATTAATCCTCTCTCTCTGCGTGCCTGTGTGTGTCTCTCTCTCTCCACCATTTTGTTTGTGTACATACAGTTAATCATCAACCTTTAGTTTAATTAATCTCCACGAATCTCTGCTCATCTTCATCATTTGGCATCAATTTTAATTTCCCTCATCACAATTTACTAATTACTTATGGATTTATTATTTTTTCCTCACATCTAATTAGCCTCATGTTTAGTTGCTACTAATTAATTGTTCTCAATCAGTCATTATCCTTTTTTCTGTCTCATCATTTTCATTGTATTTAATTTGAATTTGGTTTGAACATCTTCAGCTGATTAATTGGTTGATCAGTTAATCAAAATATTGACAATTAACTGTCAATTCAAAATGATGTATATATAAACTTTAATCAACTCGAAAAATATTAAACAGAAAATATTAATATTATATTAGTTGTAATTCTAGAATTATTTTATTGTATTATTATTTTGTTTTGACAATAATTTACCATTGAGATAATTAACAAATTACAATTACAATTTTGTAAAAAGAGTTGAAAGAGTTAATTTAATTTGGAAATTTGATTAATCGATTGTTCAAATGTATGGAAATAAATTAATAATAATGATAGAAAAATGTTCATCTCAATCAGTGAATTGATTTGAGATCAAAATTAATTAGAAAACAAAGATTAACCTTAATCATTTTCTTTTGTTAATTAATCGAATCACGTTTTCATTGAGGTAGTTTTACTTTCTGATTGGAAGTAATTAGTGACTGATTGTTGGAAATTGTAGAAGGAGAGACAATTAACTGCGATGAATTTTTAGTAAACAAGGTTGTCGAATTTGATTTAAGTTCTAAAAGATCGACTCGTTTACTTCGAGTTGAATTTTCTGACCTTTCTAAAGCCGATGGAAGGAATCGTGAAAAAAGGCCACCATTACCACCGAAAATGGATGATCCCCCATTCCCAACCGCTCCACCAAGTCCACTTCGAGTACTTGAAACGGGCTGTTCTTCAACTTCGACCACAAGTGCACCATTGGGTCTAACGTATCGCCGACGGACAACAAGTGACTTACGAGTGGACGAAGTGGACGATGACCCATACCGATTAAAAAGCGGAACTCCAGGTAAGGTTGGCACGGGAATCGCCGGTTGAACGGGCTCGTCGTCCAGGTAATCGGGTTCACAGGAACAACACTCGTTACATGGACAACAACCCGATGGATTGAGTAGGCCAAACGGCTTATTGAACAGCGGCTGCTTATGATAAGATCGAGATCGACCCGTGACACTTGATTGTTGATGATTACCTGATGATGATGATGATGATGATTGGACTAATTGTACCCGTAAATAAATCCCAATCAACAGCAACAATTGGCAGTTCATCGTTAATTCAGTGTTAATTGTTAATTAGAATGTAACTGGCACCGGTTTAAACTAAAAACATTAAAAAAAAAAGTTGAACAATTTAACTTGATTAAAACACTTAATCAACTTTACACTTACAAGTGAAAATCACTAATGAAAAATTTAGTTGATTAAATTGTTTCAAATAATTTTAATTAAAGGAAATCACAAAAATCCAATTGATTCAATTTCATCACAATCAACAAAAAAAATCTCGTTCCAATTTGTGATTAATTAATTCCCGAAAAATTAAATAATATACAATAATTAATCATTCTCATTGTCTAGTTGAAACAATTTGATTAATTCAATTGTTCATTCATTACAATTATCATCCTATTTAATTTGTTACCTCATGGAAAATTAAAGAGTACAATTAACACTAATCACTTGATTGTAATAATTTTGCAATTGTTTACTAATTAAACTATTCATTGGTCACTCAAAAGTTAATCATTAACAATTAAAATGGTTTAACAGATTAACAGTTGAATTATCAAAATGAGTCTATGGAAACAATTAAAACTAATTGTTAAGTAATAAAACTTTTCCTCATTCAATTAACTTTCTCTTCCTGTCTGAAGATCAGTTACTGATTAATTGTTTCAACATTTTTCGTTAATGATAACGAAAAAATTGCCGTTAATTGTTATACAACAATTAAAAGGAAAATGTAATTTCTCTTATTAATCACCAGGAAAAGAAATGAATCAACAATTATAAAGGTGAAAGTGAAAGGTGAAATTTTATATCTACAATTTAACCTTGGATGAAAATTAATGGGTTAATTAATGATGATATAATGATTCGAGTTAACTAATTAAGTCAACTAGACATATAATACAGCTCACATTGAGAGGATTTGACATAATGTAACTTTAAAAGGGTTAATCCATTTTAGATTAATGTTAACCTAATGTTATGGTTTATGTTTTGCCAAAGTTTGAAAGGGTTTGATTTTTGATGATGATTACGTGATGATTACTTTTCCAACATCATCGATCCATTGCAATTTGTGAGGTATCCTTGTTTAAATTTACATAGAATTTCATGTTTCTTTTTGATTGTAATTAGTCAAAGTGATTTTTGAACGGCCAAAGTTTTGCTGGTTACTTGATTCCATTGTATATAAATTTAGGTGTTTGTATCGTGTTGATTAAGATTATATCATAATTATCATCAGTAGCAAACGAAATAACAATGGTTAAAATTTGTCAATTTGATTATCAATTAAGTTAACTCATAATCATTACATCAGGTAAACTGTTTGCTTAAATCCTCTGGTCTCTCTTGATTGTTTCCTTCTTGTCAAAGATTTAGTTTTTTTTTGTTATATGTTCAAAGTTGGAGTATTTCAATTTGATTGATTAAACTAGATTATGGATTAATTGAGTTGGATAATTAATCTTGAATGAGGTTAATTTTAAAATTGTTCAATTTGTCTAAGTTTTTGTCATCTCCTTCAAGCATCTCGTTTCCAAAATTTCATATGTTTAAAAGGGTAAATCCAATAGATTATTGTGTAAATCCGATGCTAATAATTTCAAATTATCAATGAAAGATGATGATGGATTTTGGTTACAATGTAATTTGTGCCTTTGGTGTTTACATTTGTATCTGCGTTCCTGACGTTTGGTTTGACAGTTAATTGACTTTTACCATTGAGACTTGATTTCTGATGTGGAGAGAGAGAGAGAGAAAGAGGAGAGACAGTGGGAGAGAGTAAAAGGTAGCCAGGAAAGAGAAATTTAGAGAGAAAAACTGTCAAATCACATACAAAGCAATTCTCACTTAATTACACCAATGGTTAAAAGGTGAATTTAAAAGTAATGCTTGGAATTAACGAGATAGGAAAAGAAGAAGAGGAAAGAAGTCACAAAGTGAAGTAAATTACGGTAATGAGGCGAAAAGCTATAAAACATGAAAAACGGGATTAGGAACGAGAAGGGTAAAAGGTAACGATGATGGTGATTAGGTGGATGTAGAAAAACATAAGACTGAATCATCGTTAACAATTAACACACAGAGAAAAAGGGTTATAGAGGGAGAGTGAGAGAAAAAAAGTTATGAGAATTAAAATATTGTGTTATATATATAAAATGAAAACGAAAGAGGTTGTGGTGTTAATTTGCACGGATTAGGATTAAGAATTTCTATTCGATAGAAATTCTGTTGCTGGTTGTTTATATCGTTTAAAGGTAACATTTCAAAAAGAAATGTATGTTGAGAAGCTTTTAGAATATATAAATATTTTTCTTTGCGATTTTCTTTTTTGGTTGCGAAATGTTAGAGAAAGGGAGAGAGCGATAAAGTTGAATCGAAACCAGAATTATTATTGAACAAAGATTCTAAAACTTCCTGGATTAAAGAATCATAGAATCAGCAGTAGATTAGAAATTAACGAAACTCGAAAACTTGAGTAGATTGTTCATTGACATGTTTAAGAATAAGCGATTGGTACCTGGATTTTAAATCAAATAGAAAAAAAGAGAGAAAATCAATTAGTTAATTTATGATACGTTATCTTGTTTTTTAAATTACTAATTTGATGAACTTACATCTCAGATGACCGATGGTAGTAATATCCTTCAATCAACTGAGTTTTCTTATTGAAGCAAATATAATAGAATCCGGCAAAACTGGCACCATTAATTTCTTTGATTGTGTGATCGGGTACGAGAAAATGCTCCTTCCATCTCATGAACATACAATCAAGATTTTCCAATTGATCATAATCAAAGTGATCAGAGTTGAAATTTTTAGCAAAATTTTCAGTAAAAGGTTGAAATTTGGACCAATGTTTCTTGTCAACTTCTTCATCGGCTTCCCATTTACGGGTAAGGAAAGGATATCGTCTAGAAATTATTTCTCCATGGAAGAAAGTTGTCATGGTTGGAAACTCTTCTGTTAAACCTGAACAACAACAACAACAAAGAAGAGAAAACAAGAATTAGTAATTATTATTATTAGAAGAAAAGTCTGAAAATTCAGATTAGAAAAGAGCAAGAGTGTATTGAGAATAGCAAATAATAGTAACAAGATTTAGATAATTTAATGAAGGAAAAGAAGGAGAGAAAGTAATCAGTTAAATCTTGACAAGCTAATTGAAGGTATTATCAGTGATTCTACTCAAAACAAAGAGAAAACCCTGAGAGAGAAAAAAGAAAGAAAGAAAAATGTTCAATTGTACATCTAAAAGGTTAGACTGATGGGAATCCTTTTCTTCAGAGAACTTCAGTAAATCTGTAAGAGCTACAATTCAATCAATGGATTAAAGAAAAAGAGAGAGAGAGAGAGAGAAAGATTAGTAAGAGAACATTAAATTGAAAAACTGTGATGATTCATTAAGATGCAATTTAAAAGCTAAAGATGAACATCTAAAAATATCTTTTTCCTTTACTCCTTAACTGATACTTTCAACACCTTTAGAGTTTAAAGATTTTTGAAGAAAAAAAAATTCTCGCTATTTGGATTAGGATTTAAGTAGCTAAACAACAACACCAACAACAGGTAATCTTGAGATATTTTTGGGATTAAGATTAACACTTTTGCATACCCATTATCTTAAGGTAACCACAAAGGTAGGAATTTGCTTTATCCACATGTTGTAATATAACTTCAACATCATATGAGTTTCCTTTTGATTTTTGATGGCCTGCAAATTTTGATCCATTGTAAAGAAGTGATTGATTAATACCCGACATCTGAGAATGGGCTAATAATGGTGGACCAATGAGATGAAATTTTTTAGATAAAGATGAAGATGATTTGTTAGAAGTAACATTTCCACCATTTTCTTGATTTGAATTAATGGTATCCGATGAATCTTCAATTGAGTCAAGAGACATGAATTTATTATCCTTTTCATCATCACAGTTTTCGGTAACTAAAATTCCATCGCTACTGGAACGGCGTCTTTTCTCTTCAGAACAACAAGCAGTTGATTCTACCATTGATTGACCGTTTGTACCAGAATAATTACCATGACCCAATGAAGAAGGTTCACCAGATCGATTATTTCCACCAACACCACCGACAAGACCACCAAGACCAAGAACAACACCAACTCTTATTGGAGGTGAATCTTCACGATCCAAATTAATGGTACTACCTGAATTAGAATGAGAACCACCTAAATCACATCTAACGGGCATCTCAGGCTTAACCGAAGATTCCCGGTCCGTGGTAGTCACAGTGGACACAAGATTGAGATGCACAGTGATTATGATGCCGGAACAGTGAGAGAGAGAGAGAGTCAAGAAAATAACAAAGAAAATAGAAGAAGATGATCAAGAGTTACAAATGAGAGAGAAGAAAATAAAATAGAAGGAGAAAAAAGGACGTCACAAGAGAAGAAGAGAGTAAGGGAAGAGTAGAAAGAGAGATAAAAAGAGATAAAAAGAGAGAGAGATAGAGAGAGAGAACAAAAAGAGAATAAAAAGGAAACCGTAGTAGAGATGAAAATGGTTTTTACGGTTAGAAGAAAAAGAGAACTTGATGGTCAATTAAAACTAATCACCAGGTGAAATTACACCGATTGTTGAACAATAATTGGAGATAAATTAGATCACATCACCAATTCAGTAAGAAATGAATGAATAATTATCCATTTACAGACAATAACAAACAGAATAAAATTCAAGACGAGAGTTAATCCAACTGCAGCTTAAATCAACATTTCTCTTTCTCTTCAAGAATTAGTGAGTAGACTCAGTGAAAAAAAAAGAAAGAGAAGACAAGGGAGAAAGGAAAGAAACACAGAGAAAAAAAGAAAGAAAGAAAGAGATGAAGACAAAAAGATCCAAAAGGCGAAATAAAAACTACGCTTTAAATGTAAAAGCGGCTTTAGAATTAAATGTAAAAGAGAAAACAATTTAAATTCTATTCTCTTCTTCACTTCTGGACTTGGGTCATTCCTTTTGTTTTCACCATTCGCTGATAATAATTTATCATAGAATTTGACAAATTAACACTAATTAACAATTCACTGGAGTTTACAGATAACAACAATTAATTAAATTACCCCAACAAGTGTTTTCTTTATATCAAAGTGCCAAAGGAGCAACAACAAAACCAAAAAGGATAAAGAAACAAACAATTGAATTAATTGTCTTAATCGTTGAAATTAAATTTGTCACTGGTTAATCTTCAATCAATTGATTAGCACTTTCGTTTAAACGGTCAACTGAACTTTCAACTTGAACCTCATCATTAGACTAAATTGTTGTTCGTTAAAATCAATCGATTCTCTTAATCAATCTTCTTGTAAATGTTTACAAATTTAAAGAAAAAGGTTAAAGACCAAAGTGAACAAAAAGAATAGAAAATGTAATTTAAACTTGGCGCCTTTTCAGTCGATAACAACATCAATTGGTAACTATGACCAAACCTATTGGATGGAAAGTCAGTTAATTGAATTGGTGATACTTTGGAAATTTGTGTTCACAATTTATCATCTACATTGCGAATGTTATTGTTTTTAATTTAGTTAATTAATTTAATTCATTTGGTTGACTTGATTAGTTTGTTAGAAAACGAAAAAGAAAAACAATTAACTATCGATATTCTTTCGCTGGTATCGATATTATAAAGAATCGATAGCGATATTTTCGCCCATCCCTTAAATTTAATCAATCGTTCATTTACTTTGCTTGTGATCTTTTTAATTCTATTTTTACATTTAATTAATGAGAATATTGTTATTGAATATATTGTCTTTTATTAGTTAAACTATGTCTGGGGACATAAACGATGCTGTTTGTAACATTAAAGTGGTTTGTAGGTTCAGGCCACTCAACGAGAATGAAGTGAAAGCTGGTTCTGCATTTATTGTTAAATATCCAGCTCATAATGAAGGTTGTGTTTCAATCGGGGTAAGTATTTGTTTTATTTAATTTAATTCTATTCTCTTTGGTTAATTTCCTCACAAAATGTATCAGTTTAGTGAATTCACATTCTACCTAATTGAGTACCAATATTCTCTTATCCTAACTCTCCATTTCTCTTAGAATATTCTCTCGGACCTTTGCTTGGATTTTTTTTTTATTCTTCTATCTTTTCCAAACAAAAATTTATTATATGACAATAATCTTGACACAACATGATTGCTAACTATTTTTTTTTCTTCTCTTTCTTTTTCACTTCGCATCACACCAATGCGCTTGACTTGTATTTGGAATATAACAAATTTCGGTACCAACATTGCCACGACTACCTTTACACCTTTACTCTGTCCGTGTATTAATCACCTTTTGGATTGATCTAAACAATGGCAATTATTGGCTTTCTCAGGGTAAAAATTACGTCTTCGATAAAGTGTTCAAACCAAACGCTACACAAGATACAGTTTATGAAGAAGCTGCTAAAACTATTGTCAAAGATGTTCTCATGGGTTATAATGGAACAATATTTGCCTATGGGCAAACATCTTCTGGTAAAACTCATACCATGGAAGGTGTTCTCGGAGATCCTAAACTCCAAGGAATTATTCCAAGAATTGTCGATGACATTTTCAACCACATCTATTCAATGGACGAAAACATTGAGTTCCACATTAAGGTTAATACAACGTTATAATTAGTCTACTACTTTAACAATTGAATTTCTCATACTTAACTGGATTATTTTTCTGTTGCAGGTTTCATATTTTGAAATCTATCTTGATAAGATAAGAGATCTCTTAGATGGTGAGTTGAGTTCAATTCAATTCAATTCTATTGATTCAACTTTATTGGCCTAAATTGTTGTAACTTTTTTTTTCTTCTTCTATTCTATTCTATTGTTATAGTTTCTAAGACCAATTTGTCAGTGCATGAAGATAAAAATCGTGTCCCATTCGTTAAAGGAGCCACCGAGAGGTTTGTCACTTGTCCTGAGGAAGTTATGGAAGTAATTGACGAAGGAAAATCAAATCGACACATCGCTGTTACAAGTATGTTTATCATTCCATCGGAAGATTCACAATTAAATCTATCATCTTTTTTTTTCTTTTACTATCTTCTCATTTCTACAGATATGAATGAACATTCTAGTAGAAGCCATTCTGTCTTTTTAATCAATGTTAAACAAGAAAACCAGGAAAATCAAAAGAAATTAACTGGTAAACTCTATCTGGTTGACTTAGCTGGTTCAGAGAAAGTTAGTAAAACTGGAGCTGAGGGAATGGTTTTGGATGAAGCGAAAAATATAAACAAGTCATTGTCGGCTCTTGGTAATGTTATTTCCGCCTTAGCTGATGGCAATGTAAGTATATTGTAGTGATCTACGAAATGTGGCCTATTTACTTTCAACATTTAAAATTGATGATGTCATTAGCTGGTTTACTGATCTTTGATTTTGAGATCAAAAATATGCTTATTCTTTATTTAAATACTTTTTTTTCATTTCATTTTTCATCGTAGAAATCACATATTCCGTACCGAGATAGTAAACTGACCAGGATACTCCAAGAATCTTTAGGAGGAAACTCTAGAACTACCATTATAATTTGCTGTTCTCCAGCCTCATTTAATGAGATGGAAACCAAATCAACACTCGAATTTGGTAAAAGAGCTAAAACAATTACTAATGTTGTTGTTGTAAATGAAGAACTGACCGCAGAAGAATGGAAAAGACGATGGGAAAAAGAAAGAGAAAAAGTAACTAAGCTTAAAAACTATGTAAACCGTGTCGAGATGGAATTGAATCGTTGGCGCATCGGAGACGCTGTGCCTTCAGACGAACAGGCGAGTTTCAAAGATTTGGAATCAAGTACTCTCAGTTTATCTGAGTCAGTACAAAACCTCAGTTCTGTTGCTAATACCCCGTTGACCGGAGCCTTTTCAGCCGCAGTTGAGCCCATTTCCAATGAAGAAAGAATGAAATTCGAAGAGGAAAGAACTCGACTTTATGCTCAACTTGACGAAAAAGATGACGAACTTGATAAGCAAAGCCAAATGATCGAGAAGTTAAAAGAACAAATTCTCGAACAAGAAGAGCTAATCGGCAACTGTAGACGGGATAATGAATCACTCCAACATGAAATTAACAAACTTCAACAAGAGAATGAATCATCAAAAGAAGAAGTGAAAGAAGTGTTACAAGCTTTAGAGGAATTAGCAGTCAATTATGATCAGAAAAGTCAAGAAGTGGAAAACAAGAATCGTGAATTCGAAACATTGAATGAAGATTTGAATACTAAACTGATGGCCTTAAATACTGCCAAATCTGAACTCCAACAAATGAAGGAAAACAACACCCACATGAGAAGAAGGATCAATGAAATGTTGAGTAACCTGTTGAAAGATTTATATGAAATTGGTGTTGTGTTAGGTACCAGTGCAACAGCTCCTAGTCTAAAGGATGCCGGAGATAATCTGACTTCTGCAAAGATCGAAGACGAATTTACAGTTGCTCGTCTTTTCATAACCAAAATGAAATCGGAAGTAAAAGCGTTAGCATCTAAATGTAATCAAATGGAAAGTTTCCAAAACGAATGTAACAAGAAGATAGAGCTAAACGAAAAGGAATTGACCGAATGTCGTTTGTTAATTAGTCAATATGAGGCCAAAATGAGCTCATTACAAGATTCAATGAAAGACATTGAAAATAAGAAACGTTCATTGGAAGAAATTGTCGATCAATTAGAAGAAGAGTGCGCTAAACTGCGAGCTGCTGATGAGATGCACAAAATGGCTCACGAAGAAAAGGAAAAGGAAAAAGATTCAGCAGAAAACTTGAAGACTGCACTAGAAGAGCAACTAGAGAAACACCGAGAAACTCACCAAAAACAATTATCTGCACTGAGGGACGAAATTGCTGAGAAACAAGGACAAATTGACCAACTTCGTGACCATAATCAAAAACTATCGCTGGCTCAAGAAAGGTTACAACAAGAATATGATAAACTGAAAGCAGAAGAGCAAGAAAAGAGTTCGAGACTCAATGAACTGATTATATTAAGTGATAGACGGGAACAAGCAAGACAAGATCTCAAAGGACTAGAGGAAACAGTTGCTAAAGAGCTACAAACTTTAAATAATCTTCGAAAAATGTTTGTAGCTGATTTACAAAGTCGAGTCAAAAAATCAGCCTTAAACGATGACGACGAGAATATCGGTGGTTCTCTAGCGCAAAAGCAGAAAATAGCGTTCTTGGAAAACAATTTAGATCAATTAACAAAAGTTCACAAACAATTGGTTCGAGATAATGCTGATCTTAGGTGCGAATTACCTAAATTGGAGAAGAGACTTCGCACTACTCATGAGCGCGTCAAGGCCCTTGAAGCAGCTCTGAAAGAAGCTAAAGAGTTGGCACTTCGGGACAGAAGACGATATCTTTTCGAATTAGATAGAATTAAAGAGGCCGTTCGAACCAAAAATCTATCAAGACGAGGACATGCTCCACAAATAGGTGAGTTTTTATTGATAGTTTTAGTTTGTCGGCAAAAGTAATTAACTGAATATTTTTAATTATTCTCGCAGTTAAACCTATTCGAGCTGGTCAACAACCAACTCATCAAACTATCGGAGGAACTACAGTTGCCCGAGGAATAGTCACTGGAAGAAATCGCAATGTTAATAATCCGGAGTAAATGAAATTTGTCTAAAGAAAAAATCATCGACAAGATAAAATATAATTTAATCTAATTTTTGTCTTTAATTAATGATAATGATAATCAATTTTAACATTTCATCAACAGCGACAAGTAAAATTCAATTTTATCAGCGATGAAAAACAATTTTCATTTTCTATCTCATTTTCTGATCTTCCTTTCAAAAATCATTTCATGGTAATAGATGAAAATATAATTGGTTAAGATCAACTCTGGTTGATTGTCTATCATTGAAAATTAACCAAATATTATTGATATGAAAAAACAATTGAAACTGATCAATTGATAAGACACAATACTCGAGATGAGAATAGTCAATAAGGTTGACAAATTATGGTGAGAAATGAGATCTAATTAGAATCTTTCATAATCAATTCTAAGAATCAAAGTTTCGATGCTATTGAACTAAATGTTTATCGAGTACAAAGTGTACAAAGTATCTTTTTCAATTCCTTACGATTCAATCAGACTGACCAGTGGTCACTCAACTAGAATCAAATTTTGCATTTATCTTTGAATCCTTATTAGTAGCTCATAATGAAGGTCGTGTTTCTATCGAGGTTTGTACTTATCTTATGCTCTTTGGTTATTTTCTGTAATCTATTGAAATTAGTTAGTTCATGATGATTATCGATTTGCACTTTTGCCTCCAGGCCACTTCCTAAATGCGTTACACCTTCAGTTTCCTCTTTGCGCTTAATTGAAGGGATGATCGGTATTTTTTCCAAATTTTTTTGTCTATTTGCAGGAAAATGATCTTCTCAAAGTTATTATCAACTCGACACAATGTCCGGTGGTTTCCTCTCCTTGGAATCGCAGCACTAAAGTTATTGGATCTTTCGTTAATTCCCACATGAAATATTTCTTCCTCTCTTCGATTCTCTAAAATTATCTATGATTGTATCTGTCTAACAAGAAAATCAGCACCATCATGGAAAATTGTTTGATTCAGAATTTCATCAATAAGAGATCAGAAATATTCTTTAACCCAACCAAATGAAAAGAGCTGAGAATCTACTTAAGATTCTGAAACAGTTCAAATATTCAGCGCGACCAATTGCCTTTATTATCAATTATGTTATCAATCTCCCTATTGAGATTAATTGTCATGATAGTTCACCTGAATTTCAACCTGTAATATTTCAAGGTTAAGTTAAGAAAATTCAATTTTTTTATTAATTAACAAAAATTCTCAATCATTGATTGTCCATGATAATGTTCATCTTGAAGAGAAAATTCATCGTTCTCAAGTCTCTCACTCTTTTCATTTCTCTATCGAGACTTTCACTTACATGCCCTTCACTCAAATCAAACCAAATCGAACCCTTAGTCCAGTGACTACACGTTGAGTCTCCAATCGAGCCCTCAGGCGATTCCGAAGTCTAATGAACAAAGAACTATCCAGATGGCGTCGTTTCTCTCGCTTCTCTTTGCTGCCATCTATTAGCTCAGGTTGAGTTCTTTTGTTGGAAAAATGATCTAACAGTTGTCTCTCTCTCTCTCTCTCTCTCTCTCTCTCTCTCTCTTCTCGTCTTGTATTCAGTTCTCAGGTGAGTGAGTCATGGAAAAGTGTTTTTATTCTTGACATCAATTAATCTTTATCTTTATTAGTATTTATACAAATTCTATATCTGTTTGAATGTTTACACTTGATTTTACATTTTCTTCGTCTTCCCCATCATATCATCAACATGGATTTTAGTAACAACGACTTGTGTAATAGTAATTCTAGTGAGAAAGGTGATTATCATGAGCGATCATCATCTCCAAGTGAACGGGAATCCGTCTCATTACCTCCTCTCAATGCAATGGCTTTTACTATTCCTTTAGATGAGCCTAAAGTTAAATGGAAAGGTAAAAGTTTCAGTATCAAAGATGCTATAAGAAAATTTGCCCCTCCGAAACCCGATACCATTGAGAAACAACGTCCAGTTAAATTGAAATCAAGTGATACAGAAAAAATTGTCTCCAAATCAAAGGATAAGAAAAAAGATGACAAAGGAAAATTACCAAAAGAACCTGAAGGTCAAGTTAGTGATAGTGCTTCTTATTTGATTCAGAGAATGTTAAATGATGAATCTCAACAGTTGCAATGGTAAATTTGTTTGTTCTATTGGTTTTTATATTTTTGTCTTATCACATTACCCAAATAACACGGAATTAATTTGTTTCTTTTTCCATAGTGATGATGATCTGGACAATGAGAACACCGAAGACAATGAAAGATCTGAGCTGAAAAGATCGGACAGTAAACGGAAAACGCGAAACTCTGATAGTAGTGGAAAAAGATGTTCATCGATTAATGGTTGTGCTGGTGAAAAAGATTCTGGTGTTTGTGATGATAAAAGTGAATCGGGAACTTACACTTTAGATAAAAATGATCCTGTTGTTGAAGAAGCGAGAAAAAGGATTGACCAAGTATTTGGTGTTCCAAGTGATTCAGAAGGACCTTTTCCGTCCCCGACAAGTTTGGACCAAGTAAAATCGTCTTTAGCCTCAATCACTGCTCTCAAATCTATTCTTTCATCTTCGAAAACTGATGTTAATATGTACAGCTCATCAACGACAATTAATCGATCATTGAATGATCACCGACGTCAATCAGACTCTAAACCTCCTCTAATCAGTTCAAGTTATTTAAATTCGCGGACTCATGCGAGTTGCCCTTCGAGTAATCCTGGCAGTGATAGTGAATCAAACAGTTATCCTATTAAACCACAGCGAAAGCAAAAGTATTTATCCCAAGATAATGATACCAATACGAAAGATGAGTGTTCCATGTGGACTCGGAGAGATTCAATGGATCGCAGTTCCATCAGGAGCCGAACCAATTCTTTCACCAAGAGATGTTCAAAATCTCCTTCATCATCTCCATCACCTTCACCAATATCAAAAGCAACACCATCAACAACAGTCCCAATCTCACCTTTGAAAAGCTACACAACAGGATCATCAACTAATCTTGTAAATCAGAGACTCGGCCGATCTCATAGTAGCCCCAGAAATGGTCCTGATCTTGATCTCGGTGATTGTGATGATACAAGCAGCTTAAAATCTGAAGCATCGAATGCATCGACTACACCAAGTTCGGGCGGTGGAAAGGGTAAAAATTGTGATTCAAATTCCAATAAAGCTTCTTCCATGCGTTTTAATCGAGCTTTCGCCCTGAGAAGAGCTAAACTTGGTATGGATACTCTTGGTGTTCCACTTAATCTTACAGCTGAACGACAAGCTCATCATTCCTCCATCTTGGAATCTCGAAGTAACCCAAGATCTACTCCTAGTCCTACATTCAATCGTAGTGACGGAGGAAGATTCAGTCTAAGGTATGAATCAGGAATAACCCTATTATCTCCCTATAAGGAAGACAGTTGTTTAAATGAACTGAGTGAGAAAGGAGAGAGAGAGAGAGAAACAAGAATAACATTGAGTTGGCAATTTCGGTTGGTAATCCTTTCCTGAAGTGACAAACTTTTAGATTGTCAATGACCTAACAGGTAGATTCACTTTTTATAATCGGATTTCTGTTAATTGTTCCGAAAGTAAAGGAGAGAATCTATTGAATAGCTGAACTTAGTTTATGTTCCTGATTCATTTGTAATCAGCTTTTTCCATAAAATCATCACAATGAGAAACATAATCAACAGAGAAAACTTATTTCAATTTATCTTTTATGATTTTCTATTTGATTTCAATAATGAGAAAATTGTAATCAAACAATAACAATTGATAACATTCAATGTCGATGTTGAAATTATCTCAATAGAAAATGAATTTTATCTAATCATCGTAACAATTATCATGACAAGTCTTTTATGAGTTGTCATGAAAAATTAAAATTAGAATCATTTAAATTGTTTATATTCAGTTGGTAACTTAAATTGTTGCATTATAATTAAATGTGAAGACAATTGGGTGAAAGAGTAATTAATGTAATTGTTAACAACAATAGAGAGATATGAAGATCGAGAGTGAAAAAAGTGATTTAATTGGGATGATCTCTTAATTTTTTACTTAAATCATTTCCCAATTGTCTTTGCCAAACCTTCAACATCAACAACAATCTACAACAATCAACAACAACTAAGATATTCCATCAAGTGTAAAGAATAAGAAAAATACAAAAAGTAAACATTTCATGAAATCAAATGATTTACTCGTTTTTTTCTGATTATCAACCTAAAGCCCGTCAATCAATTGTTGTTTACATGATTGTTATTGTAATGATCAATTTCATTTAATTATTTTCATCTTAAATCATGAACATAATGAGAGGTGGATGTTTACAATTCGCATTTTAATTATCTATCATGTCCACCCTTTCGAAAAGCTTAATTATCTTTGAATATTTCATTTCATTTCTTTATTATTTTCTTTTCCATGTCAACAATTTAAAATAGCAATTCAACTGACTACTATTGCATTTAATTCAATGATTAAATTGCAAGTTGATTGAGAAAGTAAATTATCATCTAATTAAATTTCCAAAAAAACCAGTTTATCAAGCGAGTCTTTCCAATCCGATTTACCTTGGATTTATCAGTTTCCGTTCAATTTACTGTAAATTTTGACACTTTTTTACCTGGACCACGAAGTTGTTACCTTAATTGTCTTAATTGTTTACATTGAGAGTTCTCTCTCAATGCTGATTTGATTCTGTAAAATTAGATGCAAATCTTAACCATTTGGCAATCGACTTGCTTACCTGTCCATTGTATTAACTGATTTACCTGTTGATTACTGAACTCAATTTAATCAGCTTTCCAATCGTCTTTCATTGTTTTATTAACTTAATTAGTAATCAAATACTTGTACTTGACAGTTAATCAGAATAAATCATGATTAGTTAATCGTTTGAAAACCTGGAACAGACTTAAACGAAGGTCAATTAACTTGAAGTTTCAATAACATTTTATTGTTTCCTTAATTGTTGTTGATAATTTGCATTGGAATTGTTATTGTATGAGGAGATAATTTAGTTTAGAAATTTAATGTTACCAACATTTTATCAATTAGTTGATTGTTTGAACAATTAAAGTAACTGTATTCCATGTTAATAGCTAATTCACTAATCAATTTTTCTTAATTTTAAAAAATGAAAAAAGTGACAATTTAAATTGTCGACTGATTTGATTGTTGTTGACAGTTGAACAACTTGTTGTAGCTCTTTAATTGTAAAAAAAAATAAATTGTCGCAAATGAAATGATCAACAATTAACAATTTTGCTTTAGTTGATTTGTTTCATTTACAAGTGATTGACAATCACAATTAATTAACTTCCACAACAGGTCAATTTAAATGTTTCTAATTATTAACAGAAAAGTAAAAGTTTCAAATTGGTTAATTGCTAATCAATATTATCAATCAATTGTTATTTAAATGATGATAACCAAGTCACAATTAAACAATCAACCAAATCCAGAATAGAGTAACAATCAAGATTGAAATCGTGATCACAATTAATACAGTTGACTAACAATCTTGATTACTTATTCACAATCAACTGTTCTAATGATTTAACTATTAATATTTAACTTGAGCGAAAATATTTTTAACTTAATTACTTATTCACAATTTAAATTTTTAATTCTATTTAAATCAAATTATTTACTTTAGATTTTTTTTCTGGTAACAACAATTATATCAATTGAACAATAATTATTGATTTTGATGAAAAGTGAACGTTAATTTTTTATCCAATTTCCAGCAATTTAGTTATTGATTTAATTGCGATGATAATTTTTCCACCATTTCAATTAACATCATTAGTTGATATAATTAGATTTCTATAACTATTCAACTTATCAGGTATATATTATATATATAAATTGATGATTACAATCAAGCCAAGAATCAATCAGCTATTAATATTAATTGTACTTCCGTTTGCATTTCAAATCAATTAATTGTTGATGCAAAAAATCAGAGTGAAAGCAAAACAGAAAAGATTTGATCAATCAACTATGATTAGCAAATTGTAGTAAAATCAATTGTACATGAGTATTTACAATCACGTAAATATAATAGGGTTTTGTGTTGATTCATTTAAAACAAAACAATTAAAGTTGAAGGTGAGTTAATTGTTACCTAATTAATTAAGTTGAATAAGCAATTTAAATGGCTCGTAAACAATGAAATTAACAAACAACAAACTCACATAGTTGATACTCTTGTCCCATTGACCATGAGATGCTCAATCAACTTATCGTTTCAATGATCACCCTGTAGGAGCTGAAAAAACAGAGAAATGAGTTTACAGTAGTAAAAGTTTATCCCGAGCTACAGGTAATCAGTAAATTATATCGCATTGACCTGTAACAGGTAATGTTCATTGAACCGATATTCCTCTTGGTGATTAACTTTTTTTTTCTCATTTTCCATGATAAAAGATGAACTTTTTTTTTCAGATTATCCAGTCAATGGAACTTTAAATCTCTTCTTGTCTTAATCCAAATAACAAAGTTTTTCTCATGTTAATCTTAATCCTTATTCTGAATCTGAATCACCAACACCATGAAGGAGGTTTTTTTTTCAGGGTGAAATGATTCACTCATTATGAATAACTATTGATAATTATTGATGTAAACAAAATGATAACTTGAAATAATCAAGTAAACGGCCCAACAAATTGCAATAATAATATTTACCGTTATATTATATTGTAAATACAATTGAATTTTTTGTTTCACTTTTGTGGTCCCATCTTGATTTTAACTAAATTCAAGTTAATCAATTTGGTGGATTAACTTGTTTCTATTAATATATTTAAACTTGGCTTCAATGATTATCATTACAATGAGTATCATCATCTTTAATCATAAGGGGTTGTGATTGATGATTAACACAATGTACGTTACTTTTTAAAGTTAATCTAATCTTGTCTTCACCTTAAATTGATAATTGATTATTACGAATCAATTAAATGATTGCAACTGGAAACAAGTGTGTGAAATGGTTAGTTAATGATGAACCTTATCTAACAAGGACCGTTAACAATTTAGGTCAACATTTAGGACAATTTACTAACTTGCATTATAATTAACTTGATTGTTGAACAACAAATACTTTTTCATATAATAACAATATAATCATTGGATTGACCGATTCACCGTCAGGTCAATTTAATGATGATCATTAATATCGATTGTTAGGTTTAATCATTTGGAGTGATTCTTGTAAATTTAGTTAGTTAACTTTCTAGAAAGTTAATTTTCTAGGTTAGTGGTGTCTCAAGATTTCACTAATCTGTTACTTGACATGATTGGAATTAAGCCAAATTGTAATTGAAATTGTTTATTATCGCAATTAGTACTTGATAAACTACTAAATATGTGATTATATTTAGATGTTTGTTTATTTTTTTGGAGGTTACTTGTTGAAAATTATCAACTTTCGCGTGATTAGTGTTGATAATCAACCTTAATCAACATCAGAACCATATTCACATGCTAATAATCAGTGAACAATTAACCATTCACACCCTTTCCAATTGTTTCACCTTAATCATCTTTATATTGTTTATCACTTGCATGATAATAATCATGATAAAAATTGTGTGAATTGATTGCAAACAATTTCATCTGAGACTTGATTGATTAGTTTAATCATGAAACAAATTCATGTTAATCAATATTCAATTCCTCTAATTCATGTGAATACTTAACTCAAACCCAAATTGATTAACTTTAGATTATTTAACTTCTTTGGTTGAAAGTTTAGTTTTTACAGTAGTAGTAATAGGAAAAGTAATTTAAATTAACTACAATTAACTAAATTGTTTCCCATAAAAAGATGATTAAGTTTCGTTAATATAAAGGCAAACCTTTATCTCTTTATTTGGCCAAAATGAAACAATCAAATTGTGATAATTTTGTTGATTGTAAACTTAAATTGCGCTGTAATTTATAACAATTATTATAACCAAATGATTGGTTATTTTGATTTCATCGATTGGGAATGATGATTAAATCAATTGTTATCCGAATTTAAATCAACAAACTTTAACCAATTTACTTCGACCTTTAATGTCTATCATTTGGAGTTAATTTAATTCAACAGTTTAAATCATCAATTTAATAATCACTTTTCATTTCATTCGGATTAACTTAACCTTGAACACAAACACCTACACTTTGATTAAGATTAAATTGTTAATAGTTAATTGTGTCAATTTTCACCTTTTTTTTACTGTTATATTGCAATTTGTTTGTAAATAGTTTGATGACAATCAAATTTAATCACATGAAGTAAATGTTGACATGTTTTAAATCATTTTTCCTCTTTGCTAATTGACTGAATCAACTTTTCTACTTCTCATTACAAGTTAATTGTAATTGTTATCAAATTATCGGAGCATATAATCAAAACAATCAGGCCAATCGTTGATAAAATAAAACACGATTAACAATTTCTCTTTCTGATATCAGCAACAATCAACTAATCCAGTTATTGACATTCTCTATTCATAATTAGTATTATAAAAAAAAGGATCGGCTCATTTAAATGGATTGTCCTTCCAATCGAGATAATTTCATCTGATTATCAGATTTAATTCTTGATTAAATTTCGCTTTTTTTTCCTATTGATTGTTTCATTTTTCTTTTATTGTTTATATCAACAGATTATCGAATAATAATAATAATAAAAGTTCTAACCGGAAGCCTCCAGCAGGTAATCCTAACCATTGGAGCCGTCAATCATCACCAGCACAACCTGGAACAGGAAGTAACACTCGGCAACCGGTGATAAATAAATTACGAAATTTGAGTACTTCCTCTGATACGGAGAATCGATGTTCGTCTCCTGGCCAGTCTCCATCCCGTTCGATCCGATCCATTCCCATACAGAAAAGTTCATCTTTCCATAATCCAAAAGATTCCAGTTCATTGTCATCAGTTTGTCGAGATGTTTCATCTTCGTCCAACAGTTTTCGAGGAATGTCCCCCTTTGCGATATCTAAACGATTCTTTTCAAATAATAACTCGAATCAAATGAATTACAGTGGTACTAAAACTCGAGAGACAAACAGTAGCCTCAATTTGAACAATCAAAATTCAATTTCTAACAATAATCATCACAGTTTACCTCCAATTAACCATAATTATGGTGATAGAAGAAGCAGCATGAGTGAGAGTTTGAATGATTCTAAATTGTCACGATTAACGGGATCACCGACTCGCTCCATCCAAGCCCCAACACCTTTAACATCGGCATCAGCTTATATCAAGCAAGCACCTTTGTCAACACCAACTCGAACCTATTATAATGGAGAAAGTGGTAAAAACTCATCACCAGGAAAAGAGTTGAGTGCCTTAGATAAACTTGTAATTTCAGCGATCTTTCAATTATCTCATAAACTGCGTTACAATTTACGAGCAATTTTAGACAACGAGAGACTTAAATATCCTCCTGGAAGTGAAACTCGTTTAATGATTGAAGATTTACTTCCCCAAGTCGCTGTTCAAGAGAAACGAATTCTCGATAATGGTGAAATAAGTCGAGATCTTTCGAGTATCTTGAAGAATTTGAAGAAAGTTGAACAAAGTTACGAACGTAAGTTGAAAATGGCTGACAGATTCTAAAGACAATTAACCTTTTCTCTTTTCTCTTTTCTCCTGATTTAGTGGTTACCTTGCTTCTCGCTAATGGAAACACCAACTCACTCACCAATTCATTACCAGGAGGCGATCATGACTTTTATGGAGATAACAGCATTTCTTGCACTGATTTTCAAGATGAATATTGATATTCCAACGGACAATCAGAATGATCATCACAATCAAAAGCAACAATAACAAAGAGTCTTCTCATTTTCTGTAATCAATTGAACTGCTCTTTTCTCACCTTTCACCATTTATCATGAAAATCATTCGCTGTGGTTCATATCATCCGTTGTTGCAACTCAATCCTGCCTTTTATCAAAGTCTCGGCAAATATTATCTTCTCCATCATCATGGTGACTGTTATTAGAGTATTTCTATTTTTTGAGATGAAAAGAAAAAGGAGAAAACAAATCAAATGAAAGAAAAGCCTTTTTCTTCATCCACCAGAACCTCAATCAGATTATATCCAAAGTGAACAACAATCACCATCATCAGAATAACATTCAGCACAAATTCAGTTCTTCACACTACCTTGACTCTCTAATCATGATTTTATTTTCCAGATCTTATACATTATAATATTATTATTATCATTTTATCAATCTTATCATCATCATTCTCATTAAAATTATTATTTTAAAGTTTATCAACACTCACACAAACGGTAAAGGTTCAAATTAGCGAAGTTAACAAATCGAGTCTAAATTGATCAATATTTAAGCCATTTATTGATAGAAGAGCAAATCAATTGTTGACAATTGACCAGTTTCAACTGATTTCTTAGGTGATTAGGTTTTACAATTTCTTGGCTCATCACAACTCATAATTAATTGAGTAAAATTGGTTTTCCATGATAATGTTCATCTTGACAAGAAAAAATCGCAATGTTAATCCGGAGTAAATGAAATTTGTCTAAAGAAAAATATGATGATGAAGATGAAAATATAATCGCTGGTCGAAGATCAACTCTGGTTGATTGTCTATAATTGAAAATTGACCAAATATTATTGATATGGAAAAACAATTCAAACTAATCAATTGGTAAGACACAATACTCGAGAAAAGAATTGTGAGAAATGAGATCTAATTAGAATCTTTCATAATCAATTCTAAGAACCAAAGTTTCGATGCTATTGAACTAAATGTTTATCGAGTACAAAGTGTTCCAAGTGTCTTTTTCAATTCCTTATGATTCAATTAGGCTGACCAGTGGTCACTCAACTAGAATCAAGTTTTGAAATTAATGCTCAGCTTATAATGAAGGTTGTGTTTTCATCGAGGTTTGTACTTATTCTTATGCTCTTGAGTTATTTTCTGAAATCTATTGAGATTAGTTAGTAACTTGTACGTACATAATGATTATCGATTTGCACTTTTGCCTCCAGGCCATTGTCTGAATGCGTTACACCTTCAGTTTCCTCTTTGCGCTTAATTGAAGGGATGATCGGTATTTTTGCCAAATATTTTGTCTATTTGCAGGAAAATGATCTTCTCAAAGTTATTATCAACTCGACATGATGTCCGGTGGTTTCCTCTCCTTGGAATCGCAGCACTAAAGTTATCGGAACTTTCGTTAATGGCCATATGAAAATATCTCTTCATCTTTTTTAGTTAGTAACTTGTACGTACATAATGATTATCGATGGTAATACTTTTACCTTGTTAAGAGATTTCAAAACCGCTATCGATTATCACATTAAACACCTCGAATTGGTACAGGAATTAAGTGACCGTGTTGGTGAAGGTCGAGCTTATTGGAGTCTTGGTAATGCTTTTACTGCCATTGGTAATCATAAAGAAGCTCTTAGATTTGCTTATAAATATTTAGAAATATCTAAAAAAAATGGTGATAAATTTGGTGAAGAAACTGCAACCAAGAGTATTTCAGAACTGAAACTTTTACTCAGTGAAAATAAATCTTCTTCCTCTTCAAGTGTCCCCAAACCCGACAATAAACCACCAAAGAAATTGGAAAACAAACGATTCAGCATGGAGAATATGAATCTTTTGAAATTAACTCCAACCAAGAACAACAATAGTTCCAATAATAGTAATGATGATGTTTTCATTCCAAGGATAAGCACCGCTAATTCAGTTGCTAGTGATAGTCGAAGTACCATTCATCCAATGAACAATGTCCACAACGAGGAAGAAGATTATTTCCTCGATCTATTAGTGAGATATCAAGGTAAATGAATGAATGATCAAAGGTATTCTTTAGATCCATTGGAAAATAAAGAAAATTATATACCGAAAACAACCCAAGTGAAGAAAAAAGTTGTCCCGTTGACCAATAACAATAATACTAATGTCCAAAGCTCATCTCGACAACCCTCAAGGTAAATGGCTTCCAATGATCGATCAACAAGTTTAAGTGGTGAAAATAGTAGACCAAATAATCAAGCCAATTCACAACAACAACAACAACAAAATACTCATCGTAACTCTAAATCCTCTCACCCTGATTCTGTTGGTAATTCACAAAGTAGTTCATCGGCTTATTCAACATCCGAATCAACTAATATTGTCCAAAGTTCTAATGGTCAACGGATCCTGGAACTGCGTTGATTGGACATTTAATTAGATCCATTGATCTCTTACCTGAGAATTAAATAAAACAAATATCTGAAAGCCTCTTGGAATAGAACCGAACAGATTACAATTTTTGAGTTGATTTTAATCTTAATCACGAATTTGAAAGATCAAATCATTTTGGTTATTCAAGTTGAAATTCATGAAACTTTTTGATTTCTTTAGTTATTTATAGTTCGGTAAATCAATTTTTTCATTTGTATTAACCATTTGATTTGATTATCGTTAATTGTCAATCATTATTATAAGGGTATACTAATAGTCGTTACAATAGTTAATTGTTTATGTTATTAAAAATGATTGGGAATATTAATTTTCAAGAGAATCGAGATAATCGAGAAAATTAATTAACGATTACAATTTGATCACGATCATGATCAAAGTCACACAAAAATGTCAATTAGATGATAATATTTGATTAGTAAAGTAACACATGATTTATTGATCATGTTGTTAGCAATAATTAACAATCAACAACAATTGAGAATCTAAATGAAGAAAAAAAAAAGAATCAGATTAACTTTTGAAGAGAAATTCAAACAAAAGAGAAATTGTCACATTCGTTTTACTCCAACCAAAATCAACAGAGAATATTAATAGACCAGTTAATTGTCATTGCCAAGAACGAATTTTGATGTGTACGTTAATTAACTAATTGTGAGAAATTAAATTGCTACGAAATTAAGTTAACTTTAAAAAGAAAAAAATTACAGTTGTAGATGAGGAGATTTTCCCCAAATGGGTGGAGCTTCAAATCGGAAGATTTTTTTTTCTTTTTTGTGTCAATTTCTTTTCGTTTCCAATAGTTGATCAGAATGATTTAATTAGTTTTTCAAAATTATTCTATTGTTTTTTAGATGTATTGTTGATCTTACAGTTTTAAGTTAATCTTTTGTTACTCTTGTTATGTTTTAACTGTTAATCTGTAGATAAATTTCACTGTAAAAAGAAAACACCTCAATAGGAACATTAGAATAGCAAGTAGATTGTTACACCTGTACATCTTTTGATATCCCTTTAATTATGGCCGCTGCTACAACAGCTTATTACCCGCCCGAACCCAAGTCTTACCATGGAGTGCGAATATTGGAGCCCATGTATCGAAATGTTGGTCTGTCCGTTGACCAGGTAAGGTTACGCTTTTGATTCGAGCTTTTTGAGACTTGAAGAAAATCATGTTGACACTTTTACTTTTTTGTTTTCACTCTTATGTAAATGTTTTGTTTTGTCTTCTTTTCCCTTCGCTTTCTTTTCTAGGGTAATTTTTGTTTGGTACAATTCACCGGTTTAGCTTTGGCAATGCTCTATTTTCGAGTCACCCGATTATTCAAATTCTCTGATACACAGAAACACCTGATCATGTTACTACCTGGAATTGTTTTGTGTTATTTTTGTTTCGGTTATCAGACAAGTAATTTATTTGTTCTTGCAATGTTATGTTATATTACTTTGTGTGCCTGTGACCCTCGATTTGTCCATTGTGCTGTTCTTGGCATTTCCATGCTCTATCTTTCTTACCTTCATCTAATTCGTCAAATAGAGGACTATGGTGGTTATTCTATTGACATAACTGGTCCAACCATGATTATTGTACAAAAAGTGTCCAGTCTCGCATTTTGCCTGCACGATGGTCGAGGTCGATTAGAAAAAGATCTTACACCGGAACAGAAGCAATTACGAGTTACCAGGATTCCAACACTACTTGAATTCCTATCCTATGTATTTCATTTTCCAAGTGTAATGTGTGGCCCATTAGTTTACTTTAAGAATTACTTGGAGTTTATTGATGGAACCAATTTTTCAAAGCACATTGAATCGCCTGAAGCTGAAAAGAGACCAGCTCACCCAGGCTTTGCTGTTATTAGAAAATTATCCGTCAGTTTCTTTTTCGCAATCATGATTGTCACATATGCACCAAAATTCCCAATAACCAAACTTTATGGTAAGTTTACTTTTCGAAGTTTATGTCGAAAAAATCGTAATTTGACTAACTTTCCTTTTCTTTTCTAGATGATAAGTTCCTTGCAGATTCTTCCTTCATCATGGTTATAGCTTACATGTTGGCAGCCACGGCCAGTGCTCGGTTTAAATATTATTTCGCCTGGAATTTTGGTGAAGCCTGTTGTAATGCCGCTGGTCTAGGCTTCAACGGGTTCAACTCGAAAAATGAATCGAAATGGGATCTACTTGATGCTGTTGATATCCTTCGGTTCGAGGTAAGATTATCCAAGATAATACAAACTTCCTCGTTAATCCCTTTAATTGAACACCGGATGAATATTATCAAGTTGATAATTAAATTTGACAAATTAGATAAATTCACGATCAAAAACCTTGAGCATTGAAACAAATACCTGGTTCGCTGACCAATTTAGTCTTTCGACTGTATCGAACTTTTTTTTTCTTGTTTGAGTAAATTTATTATCCTTCCTTATTGGAGCGAAGGTTAAAACTCGAGACTTTTTATATAACGGAAATTGTTGAGCAACAATTTATATTCAAACTATTCGCCTTTGCTTTCTAATTTAACAAAACAATTAACAAAAAAGATTTTATTAAGTGGGTAAGGATATTGGCAAGTAAACTATTCTATTCAAGGTTAATCTCCATAAATTGACTTAATTTCATCAGTTGATAATATTTACAATGTCTTCAATATGAATTACTTAGTTACATTAATCAACTAATGGCTGATAATTGTTGGATATTTAAATAAGTCTAAATTTCACAACTGATTGTTTCTTTCACTTAATTCATGCTTATAAGTCTCGCTAGTATTTTCTGCATAATTTATTATTCATTATAATACTTATCAAGAAAAAAGAAACTAATTGTCAATATAGTTTTACTGATTTACCTTGAAAATTCAATTCAAATGCTGGAATAAAATGATTCCATCAAGTTGCACAATCACCTCATCTTCCCATCCGGTTTCATCTCTTAATTATGACGATCTTTGCCACGTAATCGATCAGATCATTCAATTATTTCAGCCTGAATTCTGTATATATTTAACATTCCAATTAATCAACTAACTCTTTATACTAATCGTTTCTTCAGCGACAATTAAATTTTGTAACTTTCTATTTTCCTCTTTACCCTTAAGTGTGAATAACATTAAGCGCCTCGAATGGACTTTTGTTCAGTTCGTTACTATTTAATTCGCTTATTAATTAATTTCTCTTTTATTATATTCGATTTCCTCGTTTTCTTTATCGAGTTCAAATAGAATTGAGTGTTTGCTTTTAATGCTTTTACTTAAATCTGAGATGAAACATTATCAATATTGATTATTCCTCTATTTTTACCAACAAATAATATTAACTAATCAACTGAATCCTCTCAACTGATTTAACTTGATCAACACAATTATTACCGATTAAGAAAGTAACACTCGTCTTGTATTCATTGAGAGCTTTTAGTGTAATATTCATCAACGATTGTTAATTGATGAATCTAATTTTGATCATAATAGTTAATTGTGGAAATTGATGTGTGGAAAACATCAGATAATCAATAAATAAATAACAATTGCGACATATCCAATTTATAAGTTGATTACAGAGTAACAAAAAGTTCAATGTTAATCTATTAATATGGAGCCTAATTGTTTACAGATTAGATTAAATTTCATTTGGTCCAATCTCCAGTTGGACAATTGTTTGATGTAATTACCTGTTAAATTGTTTACAGTTGAGTTAACAATCTAATGATTCATTCATAAAATTGATTGGTTTTTGCTTTATTTGAAAAAAGTACTAATTATTTAACAGATGACTTATTTCTGATTGAAAATCACTAAAATTGCAAATCAATTATTTTTTTTCTCTGATTCTATTGAAATTGCGAGTAATTTAAATAGCAACTTTCGTCAGTTAATTGTTAGATATCAACAATTTATGGTGAATGAATCATTAGCCAAAACCAGGGGAAAGTCTGCTAACTAATGTTAGTATTGTCTCTGGTGATTATAATTATCGTACAACGTTAATCATTATTGTTCAGATTCACAATGAGCAATGAAATAGCATTTATCATTTGGTTGCTATGTGATGAAATACTTTATGACTTTGGATTAGTTGGTTAATTGATTGTTAATTTGTTAAAGGATAGAAAATCATCTTTGCAAATTGTTGCATTTATTCAATCACAATTGTAACTAGAACTTTTGGAACTCTGCCTATTCGTTGATCATATTAGTTGTTCAGAGTTTTCGCCATGAAATTCTTGGCATTTTACTCTAATTTTCACTCGTGTGATTAGATTTATTTTCAGTAATCAGCAGATTTTTCAATTTCCTTTCAATATCCTTGTTAGAATGATATTAGAATGATATCTATGATAATTTTCTGTTCTATTCATTTATGAACTTGATTGAACTTTTAATTGTTTTTTCGCCCTTGATTCTTAGAATTACATTGAAATGTTATTTTCAATTCTTTTGTTTTTATTGAGCAAATCAAACAGAACTTTTAATGATTGTCTTAAATTGATTGATAAAATGTTCTGATTAATTGTTTATCTCTCGCTAAAGAGATTTATTAGTTCATAAATTTATTTATTAAATTTATTTATTATTAATTTCACAATTTTACTAATTATTTTTTTCTATTTTCTTGACTTTATTCTTTTAGTTCTCGCGTAACCTTCGAGAAGCTTTGGAGGCCTGGAACAAAACTACGCAATGTTGGTTGAGACGATCGGCCTATGAAAGATCACCTAAATATCGCATGTTAGCGACCTATGTTTTATCCGCCATGTGGCATGGATTTTATCCTGGTTACTATTTAACCTTTTTATCTGGAGCTTTATTCACACAAGGAGCTCGAACAGCCCGACGATGTCTTCGTCATCACTTCCAATCAACACAATGGTTATCATTTGTCTATGATATTCTTACCTGTTTATTCACTCGAATCATGATGGCTTATCTTGTCTTCCCGTTTGTTGTTTTGACTTTAGCCGATTCTTGGAAAATTTACTGTCGAACTTATTTCTTTGGACATTTGATTGTTTTATTTGGAATCATCGTACTTCCCCTGATTGTCCGACCTCTTAAAACTGAGCGAAATGCAGTTGAGAATGGTAATAAAAAATCAAAGTCCAATTGAAATAATTTACTCTGCACTTGCGAGCACGAACAAAAAGTAAACCAAATCAATCAACCAAAAAGAATCAATTCAAAATTGTATCAACTTTTAGACTCAAACGGAAACGCACCTGATTCGATAAAAATATGACCTTAAATCCAACCAGTTCTAAAGTGATCGATCCAAAGGACAAGCAGTTTTCTGCAGCGCTACTTACTGAAAATCGAACTGTGATTTATATCATCTTCCAGTTTCTTTGGAGCATTCAATTATCGAACAACTAATGCGTTAAATCTTATTCTCTTTTTACTCTTCTTCTTAATAACAATTTGATATCATCACCGATCTGCGATTTGTTTGTTGAATACTTTCCATGCAAAACAATAATAAATCATCGACTGTCATCAACTAACGGACAACTTACCTCATCAAAATTCATCAATATCTCAAAATCATCCTTGAAATTATCGCATCAAATTAAATCAAGAAATGCTCATCACTAACAAAAGAAAACGCCAAGGAAAAAACGGAAAAAAAAATTCGCTCATTTTTCTCAATGAATCTTCTTCCAATTCCAACAACTGATTTCTACTCTTTCGATATAAAAGTAAACAAACAACGACAAAAACCCAAACAGATGACCTACAATTAGATCGATGAGTTGATTACAATCATTATTTCTGTGGTCGGAAAGGAATTGATTAATTTAACAGAAATCGTCAAACGAATCAAATTGAATGAACAATTTAACCCAAAATATTCCTGATGCAGAAAAACAAGACTAATCTCAATTAATTTTCTAATCTTTCCTTTTTCCCGCTTGATAACTGAAATTGGAAAAATATCTAAGTATCACAATTAACTTTTTTACAAGAACTGTTCTATTCCCATTCAAATGTCCTTCCAATATATTGATTGTTATCTTTTCTTTGCTAAAAATCTAAGAATGAAATTCATCGAAAAATTCAATACTTTTCAGCCTTTGCTCAGCCCATTGATTGTTTTCTATGTTGATTATTAGCAATCAATTGTAATTCTATTGTCAACAACCCTTTTTACGTGCAATTGCTACGAATAATCTTAATGTTAGTTACCCAACTATTTGCTATTTAAGTGCTAAGACCGTGAACGAATGGACAAAAGCTCTAAATGGCACTAAGATATTTTCCTCTCGTTTGCAGTCAATGTGTTTGCACGTAAACAAAGTGATTGAAGTGTCTGTTTTGATTAAAAATCTAATTTGTAGTAAATTGATCAAATTATTCCTGTAATTAAGATCTGAAGAAATCAATTAAAATGATGTTGATCCATTGCTATAACAAGGGGAATGTGCATTGAAAATTGTTCAAACTTCACCGACTCGCTCCATCTAAGCCTCAACACCTTTAACATCGGCATCAGCTTATATCAAGCAAGCACCTTTGTCAACACCAACTCGAACCTATTATAATGGAGAAAGTGGTAAAAACTCATCACCAGGAAAAGAGTTGAGTGCCTTAGATAAACTTGTGATTTCAGCGATCTTTCAATTATCTCATAAACTGCGTTACAATTTACGAGCAATTTTAGACAACGAGAGACTTAAAATTCAATTTTATCAGCGATGAAAAACAATTTTCATTTTCTATCTCATTTCCTGATCTTCCTTTCGAAAATTATTTCATGATAATAGATGAAAATATAATCGCTGGTCGAAGATCAACTCTGGTTGATTGTCTTAAAATTGAAAATTGACCAAATATCATTAATATTATTAAAAAAAACACTTCAAACCGATCAATTGATTAGACACAATACTCGAGATAAGAATTGTCAATAAGGTTGACAAATTATGGTGAGAAATGAGATCTAATTAGAATCTTTCATAATCAATTCTAAGAACCAAAGTTTCGATGCTATTGAACTAAATGTTTATCGAGTACAAAGTGTTCCAAGTGTCTTTTTCAATTCCTTATGATTCAATTAGGCTGACCAGTGGTCACTCAACTAGAATCAAGTTTTGAAATTAATACTCAGCTTATAATGAAGGTTGTGTTTTCATCGAGGTTTATACTCATTCTTATGCTCTTGAGTTATTTTCTGAAATCTATTGAGATTAGTTAGTAACTTGTACGTACATAATGATTATCGATTTGCACTTTTGCCTCCAGGCCATTGTCTGAATGCGTTACACCTTCAGTTTCCTCTTTGCGCTTAATTGAAGGGATGATCGGTATTTTTGCCAAATATTTTTGTCTATTTGCAGGAAAATGATCTTCTCAAAGTTATTATCAACTCGACATGATGTCCGGTGGTTTCCTCCCCTTGGAATCGCAGCACTAAAGTTATCGGAACTTTCGTTAATGGCCATATGAAAATATCTCTTCATCTTTTCGATTCTAGTGGAATTTATCAACCAGCAATTAGAAACTTGGGTTCTCAAATTGCAGATGCTGATTAGTAAATTGCGAACCAATAAATTATTTATCCCTGTAATTTCGTTATAAAAGTGATCTTGAAACGTTCCTAAAATCTAAAGTTCGAGGTGTTGGACTGTTCAATCATCGTATTTTCGATGTCATCTTACAGTCATTCCAGATTGACAAGACCGGTCGAACACAATAAGAAGACGGTCGACCAAAATGAGAAGACTAAGCCGAAGAGAGAAAATGTTAATTTTATTGGCTTGCAGAATGAGAAGACTACTCGCCAAAAACGGAAAACTACTCGACACAATAAGAAGACTACCTACCAATGGTCTATGTTACAAGCTTAATAGTACATTTTTCTAAATTTTCAAAAAAATTTGAATCTTCGCTTAATTAAAATTTTATCAGGTTAAAATATTAATTTGTTAATAGAAATACTTAATTATTCAAATTAATTCAGAAAAAAACTAGGATTTTCTTAAAAATTGCCAAGCATTTACCCCAATAGTCTTCTAATTGTGGTCAATAGTTTTCCTATTTTGCTGGACCGTCTTCTTATTTTGGAAACAATAAAAATTAACATATTCTCACACCGGCTTAGTCTTCTCATTTTGGTCAACCGTCTTCTTATTTTGACCGACCGGTCTTGTCAAACTGGAATGACTGTATAAGATAATACAATATAGCGTAAAAAGATATTGATTTCTTGATTCAACCTTTATGAGCTCTCTCAATTCGCATGCACCTTCATTCGGCGCCTTGGCATCTCAACAAGCACCGACCTTCGGCCAATTAGCGACCCAACAACCTCCAATCCAACAACAACAATCAACAGGCTCAATCTTTGGTGGATTCGGCGGTCAACCCGCTGCCCTCTCAACATCTCCATCTATTTTTGGCAATTCCTTTCCATCAGCTCCATCATTTGGTTCACCACAATTTTCCCAACGACGTCAATAATCAATCCAATCAACAAAAGAGAAACCAAAATGATTCAAATGAACAAGAAAATCTATCGAGTCAATTGTATTTACCAAACAAATTATTTTAATTAAATTTTTTCTATCACATTGATTTATTGAAAACAATTGACAATCCAATCAAAATTTCTTATAATAATTTCGGAAACAAACAATTGACTCGAAAAAAAAAGGTAACAAGTTAAATTAGTTGACCAACAGAAATGATAATCAACAACAATTAACCATAAATTTTATTAACAATTTTAAAAGAAAATGTAAACAAATCAATTGGATAGAAATTGTTTTAAAAAGTTTGGACTTTCAATCAATGAGTGGACATAAAGTTTCAAAGTTATGATTTGTTTTAATTGTTAATCATCATCTTAATTGTTAAGACATTGATTATCTATGGATGATAGACCCTGAGGCTATTGTCTAAAAATCAGTTACACCTTTTCACTTATTTTCTGTTCGTTGATTCCAATTGTTGCCAATTTTTTCTTTCTTTTTCTCTTCCATCATTATTTTATCTTCTTGAAAGTTACTATCAACTCACCATGATGTCCAAGGAAGAGATGAGCGAGAGAGAGAGAGAGAGAGAGAGAGAGAGAGAGAGAGAGAGAGAGAGAGAGATGAGAAAAGAATAATTTTCTTGTTCTTGCTCTAAGAAGCAAAAAACAAGAGCCGAAAATACTAATGACCAACTTTCTTGAGATTTTTTTCTCGCTTGACCAATACTCTTTTTCTTGTCCACTAGTTTTTCATTCACAATTAACTTTGATCATTAGAATCCACGATTAGTAAATTATAATCTTTCTCTTCAATTGTTGGGACAAAGGATTAAAATGATAAATTTACAATTAATTGATTATAACAGAAAGAAAATGATAAAGTTTCTTGTTAATTTTCTCAAAGTTTTAATCAATATTATCACTGTTTACATCTGGTCATCATATTGGTCAGTTTATGGCTTTTACAAAAGGATAACAATTAAGACCAACACTCTTGACGAGAAAAGGTAATTAACATTAATTAACAATCATTTGCTTGTAAATTGTTCTGATTGTTAATGATCAATCAACGAGTGAGAGAGATTATTAATTTTCCTTGTTGTTTTAGTTTATTGGTCACAAATTTTTTATTACTTATCGATGGTCAGTAAAGTTCATTGATTATCAGCTGATTGATAAATTTTAGAGTAAAATTAGTTGATTAATTTATGGGTTTAATGTATTACATTAAAAGTTGATTGGGTTACCTTTTTCTCCAAAATTTCATCTTCAATCTTTTCAATTCTCTTTCTCTCTCCTTACCTGTTTTTCTTGAAACATTTTCACCAGTATAAGGTTTACCTGTAAAGGAGTGTACGAACATAGTAAAAGATGAAAATGATGATGATGGTAGAAAGAAGATAAATTTACAGTCTCGAGAGAAAAAGAGAGAAAATTGAAGAGAAAGATGAGAAGAAAAAGAAAGAGATGAAGATAGCCTAAAGGTATGTATTGTTAAGATGAAGAGAGAGAGAGAGAGAGAGATGAAGATGAGGATGATGAAGATGAAGAGGGTGAAGAGGAGCGTTAGAGCGGGAAGAAACCTGCTGCCTTCTTATAAGGCGAAATTTTTTTCCTCTCTTGATGTTTGGAAGACACTAGACATTGGACAATATAGCGAAAGGTCAATTTGGACAGAGAGAGAATTGTGTTTACCTTTGACTCTCTCTCTCTCTCTCTCTCTCTCTCTCAAACAATAAAAATGATGAATATAAAAGAAGAGAAGAGAAAATGATGATGATGATGGAAGAAAAAAAGGTTAGGTTAAGAGAGAAAAAGCTATAAGTCACTTTCTACATTCACTTTACCTGCGAATGAATAACAGAGAAAAAAAGAAAAAGAAAAAGAAAAAGAATCAAGGACAATTTAACTTTGGAATAATTTTCTTCTCTTTTTCCATAAAGATTCAATATTTTCTTAGCTTTTAGGTTAACTGGTTCTCTTGTTGATAATCAGCGAATTGTTAATTAACAAATAGATTCATTTTCCATCAATTTTATCAATCGAATTTACTTTTCATTGATGTTTACACATTTTCCGGGTTTTTTTCATCCACCATCAGGTTAACTCTGTTACTGGAAGAGAAAAGAACAATTTTTTTATGTTTTTTCGCCATTTTTATTGGAGAAGAAAAAAAAACTTCTCAATCTTGGAATTAGGTCAATCCAAAAGTTTTTTTTTCTTTTCGAATTGATATTATTTCATCTTCTTTTTGTTTCTTTCATGCACTTTGACCTTTTTTTCCAACGCGTTCATCATTCACCTTTTTCCTTCTTGTACTAAGTGAGAGAAGGAAGATTTTTTTTCTACTTTGAATTTTCATCTATTCTCAGCATCGGTTTACCTTTTGTTTACATTTCTTTTTATTCTGATCATCGGATGAATAACATGATGGAGATTCGGTGAAATGGTGAAGGAAAAAACAGAAATTTCACTTTTATTTTTGTTCGATTGGTTTTTTTTTCTTCTTCGTAACATTTACCGTTTGCTAGAGTTTCACTTTTTCCTGTCAACTGAGTTCCTGTTGACGTTTTTTTCGTTCTTTCTTTCAATCAACTTCTCCATCTCTACCCACCAGTGTATCCACTTGATGATCGGGTCAAAGGTTGGCGATATTGTTGCTGTTCGACTGTAGTTCCAAGAGAAGAAACAAAAATTCAGGTAAGATGAACAATTTTTTTTCTCTCTCATTTTCATTCTCCTTCTCCTCTTCTTATTTTCTGATGATGTAGTAAGATGATGGAACTGGAGGTTGGCCTCTGGCCTAAGACCTTGAAGACCCTTGGGGAAGGTAAAGATGATGAAGAAGAAGAAAAAGAAGAAGCTAAATTTCGGCTTCTTCTCCTTCTTTTTTTTTCTCTTCTTCATCTTCTTATTCTTATTCTTATTCTTAGCTAAGAAAAACACAGTAGGGGGAAAGATAGAAAAGAAAATAAGAGAACCAGATAAGGTAAGAGAGAAGAAGAGAAAAAAAGAAAGACAAGTTGAGAAGAAGAAAGAAGGAGGAGAAATTTTGACGAGAAAGAGAAGAAAGAAGAATAATGATTCTCTTTCTTATCTTTCAATAGAGAAAAAGAAAGAGAGAAACAGAAGAGAAAGAGAGAGAAAGAGTCGCTCTCACTTTGGTTCGCTCTCAGTTCTCTACTCACATTTCTAAAAGATCACATTTGGATCTTTGCTTATCTTAATTCTCTGTTTTTCCAATCAAAATTTTCGCTTTAATTGTGATTCGTATTTCTAATTAATTCTCGTTAATTGTCATTAAATTGTTTTCCATTTTCTTTTTCTATTCTTTTCTAAAAGCTCAATAGAATTTGATTCAATTCTCTTCTAGTGTCAACCTTGTTTTCTACTCTCAATCCAATTGCTTTTTCTTGGTGTTTCCAATTTCTCTTGAAAAAGTGTTCATCATGAAGTGAATTGTAATTTAATTGTGACTTGAACTCTACCTGATTCAACAATTTAACATCAAATTGTTACCATTGTAAAAGGAAAACCAATTGTGTATCTAATAGTAGAAAAAGGAATCCAGATATTACTCATATTTGGGTTTTTCTTTCATTTTCATTTTCGTTTTGGTTTTGTTTTTTTCTATTCTCTTTCTCTCTGGTGAAAATACTCTTACAGTTTATCCTGTATTCCATTTTTGTTCCGGTTCCTTTATCAACCTTATGGTTTATCAATTGTTTTCTATTCTATTATAATGGATCGAAGGAACAAGAAGAGTAAAATCTCAGCAAATTTCAGTAATTATACACATCAACCTGTTCTACCTATACCTTATTCTCATGTGGCTGGGTTACATCATTTTCATCATTCTCTTCATCAGCCTCATCATTTTCACCATCAACCCTCATCCATGGCTGGTGCAGCTTCAGCCTTAATCTCACAACATGAGACATTCGGTGCAACAACAACAACAACCATGATACCCTCAGTAACTAACACTGAATCCTGGTTAAATCATCACCATAACCATCACCATCTCCTTCACCACCACCAACAGCAACAACAACAACAACAACAACTTCACCATCAAATCCATTCACAACAAACAGAACCGGTGACTAGATGTCCAACTAATCCTACCGATGGTACAAATAATAAAATGGAGATTGATACGGAATATACAAGCAATACAACGGTTGAAAATTTGTACCCAGAGATTTTGTCCATCATATTTTCATACCTTGACTTACGTTCTAAAGGTAGAGCTGCCCAGGTATGCTCAACATGGATGGAAGCCTGTTATGACAAGTCTGTTTGGAAAGGCGTTGAGGCCAAACTTCACCTTAAAAAGATAAATTCAACAATGATTGACAGTTTAAATCGTCGAGGGATTAAAAGAGTACAGGTAATGAAATATATATATTGTGTGTGAGAGAGAGAGAGGAAACAAAAACTCAAAGCTCAAATGTTGTGTATTAGAAGAGGAAGAAACAAAAATTACGATTGTACTTTTCAGCCATTTTTATCAATACATATACTGTGAATATATAGAGTGAAAGATTTAGAAGTAATATTAATATCATGAGGAATTGGAGATTTTTTCTTCATGTTATCAGGGGGGAACTTACAAAATTGGACCTGAATTCTCATCTTTGATTATATCAACTCTAAGATTTTATCCTGAAAACTTGAGATGCAAAATTTTATTACCCATTTCAGTTTTGATATAATCTCTCTATCCACTCCAATAACCTCTCAAGTTATTTACATAAATTTCATTTTTTGACATTTTACTTCTCCCTTAATTACTTTCTCTCCCATTATATAGCCTAATCTCTCTCTCTCTCCCACTTTTCTTTATCTCATATGATTCATTATGTATACAATCAATGTCACCGTGAAAATGGCTGAACCGTCAAATCAAACTTCTCAATTCTAATCACTTTGAATGATTCATTATGAAACTATTTCTTCATTAACTACAATACACTTATACTAATATTCATCTCTCTCTCTCTCTCTCTCTCTCTCTCTCTCTCTCTCTATACAGATTCTGAGTTTCCAAAAAGGTCTAAAAGAGCTGACAAACATTAGGAACCTTGAACGTCTCACACTAACTGGTTGTTATAATCTGACCGATTTACATTTATCTCAAGCCTTATCCCAAGAGATGCCTTCGTTGAAACAACTGAGCTTGGGCATGTGTAAACAAATAACCATCAATATGTACGTGTCACTTTGTCACATATTATCAAATACACCAAATATTGAGGTTCTCGATTTAGGTGGATGTAGTGAAATCACGGACGATGCTCTTACTGCCATAAGGAAATGTTTAAGAAGATTAAAGCAACTTAATATACGAAGCTGTCGATATATTACCGATTTTGGTATTTCAAGACTTTGTTTGGATAAATTAACAAATGATTTGAGTGATTGGAAACTCAATTCTAGTGATAATATTTTTAATAGACATAATCACCATAATGATACCAAAGATAAAAGTGCTCTAAGATATTCAAATTCAAAAGATGCTAACGAGCAAATTGATTCCGGTTTAACATCACTCGAACTATTGGATTTACAAGATTGTCAAACTTTAACTGACGATTCGCTTAAATTTATCTCATTTGGATTAAAAAGTTTACAATGTTTAAATTTAAGCTTTTGCGTTGGAATCACCGACATGGGACTTAAATATCTTTCCACCATGACATCATTAAAAGAAATTAACCTTCGAAGCTGTTCAAATATAACCGATATTGGCCTTCGATATTTAAGTGAATCGGGAATCCAATTGAAAATATTAGATGTATCTTTTTGCGATAAAATTGGTGACACTGGTTTAATTTATATCTCACAAGGATTAACATCCCTTGTAACCTTAAGTCTTAATTCATGTCCAATAACAGACCAAGGATTAATTAAGGTTTCCACAAGTTTAACCAATCTGAAAACCCTCAACATTGGTCAATGTAATAAGATAACCGATGTTGGTGTAGCCTCATTAGCGGAAAATTGCTTGAAATTGGAAAATATTGATCTTTATGGTTGCACGAGGATTACCCAAACCGGACAAGAGAAGATACTTCGATTACCTTTATTGAAATATCTAAACACTGGACTATGGCAAGACTTGGAAACACCAGTTTACTTTCATCCTTTTGCACCAAATTCACTGGTTCGAGATCACCATTCACCTGGATGTGTTTTACGACAATCAAATCGTAATTTTCCCTCAGCAAATCAATACAATTCTAATCAATTGCTCAACCAATATAAAAGCATCTACGCTGCTAATTGCGGGGACAATATGTTTCTACGAAACTGTATACTAACCAAACTTTGTGATTCTTGCCAAAATGTCAGTTTCCTTTTAAATCCAACTATACTCGCATCTCCCCTTTACATTGTCCTTAGACTGGATAAATCATGAAAACAACAATCAACGCCAATTAGTGTTCATTAATTAACTCTATTTTCATCGTCATCTTTTTCCCTGTGTATATATTTATCTTTTTCCATCATCATCACCACCATCACCTTCATCGTCGTCGTCATTGATAAACAAGCGAAGGAAAAAAGCAACAACAATCAAGCCAATAAAGTCTTCATTGGGAGAGAAATAAATTTAAAGAAAATCGAATTTAATTTAACTTTTTCTCTACAACTAATTGAAATTATCTTTGCCGATTATTGGTAAAAAATTAAGACAACGCCTTAAATCAGCCATCCAAATGCCGATTTCTCTCTCTCAAATTCATAATTCAATCTAAGATCATTTATCTTCCTGTATCATCGTTAATTGTCACATTTACTAACTCATCATCCAAGCGACAGTTCTTAATCAGCAGCAATTAAGCTATTTTCCATGTTGAATTGTAATATCATTGTTATAATTATGATTCTCTCAATGTTAATAGCTTTTCCAACCATCATCATCATCTAAAATCACTATTTAATCAATGATTTAGTCAAACAAACTTCCACTGTTTGATCAATGATCAAACAGTCACCTCAAGAATCTTCTTCATCATCCTCATCCTCATTTCCATCTTCATCTTCATCTTGATCGTCATAAAAAAAGAAACTTTTTTTCTACTGTAAACTTTTCTCGACAATCAACAAATCAAATTATCCAATTAATATCATTTCTGATATTATTTTGGTTACATTAACGGACTTACCTCTCGAATCTTTCTTTTTGTAAACAACTGATTCTGACTGTAAACTTTGATCAAATGATAATAATGTTTATTATTATTACTATTATTATAATTTATCCTGACAATTAATTATTATACAATTTGTAAATGTGCAAACCAAGTTATTTTGTGTAGAATTAACTAATTAAAAAAAACGCTATTTAATATCAATTGATTTTAATTAACTTTCTTTCTTTCTCGCGAATCTTAATCATGATTGAAATAGAAAACAAAAAATCAAGAAAACGACAAACTAATCAAGTAAAATCAAAGATTTAACTTTAATTGTAGAGTAGAGATCATAAAGGAAATTAAGAAGAAGGAAATTAAATTGTAAATTTAATTATAAACAAAAGAATATAAAAAGTTTCAACTAAACAAAACACGAATCTTGATTATATATGATTAAAAAACGATTTCCATTGTTGGTATCAAGTGAATTAATCACCGGAGGAAATTAAATTGTCACAATTAAGACAAGAAGCAAAAAATTAGCCATCAACAATCAGGGAAAGACAAACATACAGAGAGAGAGAGAGAGACGAACGTTAATTGTAACAATTAACCAGATTGTGGAGCTTCTTCATCAAATGAATTGAGTCTGTAATGAAAGATAAACAATCAAAGGCAAACAATTAACAGATTAATTTTCACGATAATTGTAACAATTAATAGATAATCAAACTTTTCGTTGGGAGGAAAAAGTTAGACAACAATAAGTTGTAACAACTTTTTAAGAGCTAAGAGATTAAGATAAGATTAAGGTAAGATTAAGCTTCTAGATTTAGATTTAGATTGTGATTAGTTAATTGTTGGAATTGTTTACTTACCCACAACATTGACTTTTAGCAAAACAACAGAAAACATTTCGTCCAGAGTAAGTTTGATAATCGTCGCAAGTATCACAAGCGGTTGTATTACCAAGGAAAACAAAGAAAGCGTCACTTGGTGTCGGTGTTGAGATGATTAAGATGGCGACAATTAAGACACCAATGAAACTGAATAAGATTAATTTCTCCATGATTCTTCAAGGTGGAAACGATTTTTTTCGCAAAAGAAAAAAAAACAATCAGATAACCAAAAAAAAAGAGAGAAAAAAGTAAACAATGAGTTAGAAAACAAAGAAAAGGATTGAAACTTTGGGTTTGACGAATTAGAACTTTTTTTTCTCCAAAAAGACAATCGAAATATCCTGTTTTTGTCACAAGTCTGGTCAGAATTAAGTGAACAAGATGAAGAAGATGCTATTGATGATGTCGATCGTAAAAGAGAGTGAGAGAGAGATTATAAAGATCGGCCTGATAGCTGGAAGATAAACTTTCTTTCTGATGTTATATTTGATGTTACGTTTCAAAAGGAAAGTTGAAAAATCGTCCCAACGATTTAAAAATAGAGTCAATTTAATACCTTTCTACCTGAAGGCTTGAATAGTAATTGTGATGATGATGATGATGATGAAGATTAAGATGACAGGTAAGAGAAAATCGAAAACATGTTTCCTCTTCCCCGCCCTCAACTCTCCTCATTTTTTACTTTCTTTTTCGTAAATAATTTCCATCATTAACTAAATTTCATTCTAATTCGTTGATGACAATCAACATTTTCGCCTTCATTAGTTATTTATTGTTATCCATTAAACTCCATTTGAAAGTAATTGACAATTCATTGCGAAAGGAACAAAGGAAAGTTTAATCATTACAACAAATTATCATCATAATCAACTTGTAATCAAATTATGTTAATATATTTTCTTGATTATGATTAAATGGTTTTATACTTTGATTTTGTTTCTCATCATCAACTGTGTATATAAGTGTTTCAATTGTGTATGTTTCTCATTCAAACTGGTTGATTGTTGCTGTTGTTGTTGATGTTATTTAATCTTAATTGTCGTTGACGGGGAAAATTATCTTTCCCAGTTAATTGTTTACCTCTTGTATTCAAGTTGAAATTTTAGATTTTCTTACACTTTTACTGCCAAGGTTTCTCAATGGAAACATTTTAATTTTTCTCATATTGTTCAGTGATTTTCGTTCACAATTAAAGGAGTAATTAGATTAAAGATGTACTTATATCAAGATTTTATAATACTATTACATCAATATAATCTACTGTTTAAATAGAATTAGAAAGAAAAGATTTTAATTGTAGTAATCAAAACGTTAAATCAACAAGGACGAGTTAATTTGCTTATGGAAACCTTGAAGTTTTCTTTCAAAAATCAATTCAAATTGAAACACTAGATTCATGAGAATCAGAAATCAAATGATTTAGATGAAAATTTAAATTTCTTTACGAAAAGTATTAATAATTATGATTGATCAACTATTAAAACTTTTCTTGATTGTAGTTGATGAAGTTTTAGATTGAATATAGATGGCGCTACAAGTTTTCTAATTTTAATTAGTTTTTCGATTCCTTTAATTAGTTAATTGCTACGCGTTATTGTTCATTATCACGATTGAAATTTGTACCTTTCGACGAGAGTGATGATTCATTTATCTATTTTGAAGAATATCTTTTCGTTGGAAAGTCGATCGACTAAAAGTGTTGATGAGATCGCGAACTATTATAATTTGAACTTTAGTTTGTCTTAGTGAAAATTGAAGTTCGATAACTTTTAATATCTGTATTAAGAGAAAGATTTTATTGATAATTAACTTTTCGTATCTTATTAACACTTTATCGGGAGAGAGTTTTTAATTACAATTGTAGACTGGTGTGGAAAGTTTTCTCTAATAAATTTTAGATGAATCGATAGACTAGACAAATAATATTTAAGCGATCAAATTAAATGATTAGGATAACCAAAACAACAATAGAAAGAAACAAAAATGGAAATAAACAAAATTAGAAAGTACAAAAATAAGTCAAAAGATGGCAACACAAATTTCACATGCTTCCGATTGGAAAAAGAAGCAATTGGAATAGAAAATTTTGTACAGTCAACTACCTAAAATTGTCCGATCGGTCGTGGCTCCATCTTCTTAATCGGAACTAGCCCCCATTGTCTTAATTAGAGTGATTATTTTTTTGTAATTAATTCTTATCAAATTGATTTTAAAAAAATCGAAATCAATATTTCTAGTTAAATTGCTGGTCATTTAAAAGATTTAAATAAGTTAAATATTTTTTTGATCGACAAATTTAATTAGTTTTAACCCTTTCGAATTGCCCGCTCTCTAAATCGGCCGTACAAAAAACGGACAAAATTAGGTAGTTGACTGTAATTAGAATTAATAATATAATCTTTATCCAAGTTTTCTCTCACTGAATAAATCATCAAATCAATAACTACAAATTAATTACATTCCAATTAAATCAATCATTAATTAATCATCTGAATTTTTCACCAAAAAATGTTTGAATGGTTATACCAAGAGATTGCTGGTGCATTCAGAGTAGTAAAAATAAACAATGAATGCCAAATAATTGCTGAAAATCTATCAAGTGATCAAAATGAATAAGTGAAGTCAATATACAACAATTAAATGTAAGTGAAGAAGCTATATTAATAATAATAAACTTAATCACAAAAAATTGGACAAATAATTCGGACTTCATAAAAGAGGAAGTGAATAAATTTCAACAATTAATCAATATTGTCAACAAAAACCACCAAAGAAACAACGAAAAAGAAAACATCATCATTGCCTTCAAAAATAGTTCATCTCAAAGACAAAGGGGTATGTCAACCCTAAAATCGACCTCCGTCAAACACAAAATTAACAATTGTTTTAGTTAGAGCATTCAATAAAACCTCTCTAACCGTTTTTAAAAGTTCTAAAAAAATTCTGATTAGGCCACAATCGGCGATCGAAGTTTTTTTGTTTTTCGATTATATCACGTAAACCAAACCGAATTTCATCGTGATTTTTTGCACAACTTCAGTTCTTATTAAGGTCTATCGACTGACAAAAGCTCTCGGGTTAGATATTTTTCTATCTTAGGATATGGACTTGAGGTCATTTTTCTTTCGCTAAGCTCTCATTTCGTCAGGTCACCGTCAGGAATTTATTTAAGTAGATCAAATTAAACCTCAGACATAGTTCTATAGCTGGACTCGAGCTCATTATGCTTCATATTACAAGCATACTAAAATATCAAGAGATCGAAAGTCGATTTCATTTGAATCAAATACCCAACTTTTTGTTGACACGCCCGAAATGGGGCAAATCTCACGATAAAGTCGCACACTTTCAATCTCTTGGTATTTTAGTGTGCTTGTAAACAGAAGCATAGTGATCCAACTTGGGTGATCTAATGACTTTTCATTCCGAAGTTATACGCTCTCAAAGTTGTATGTATCGAATCAGATCACCTGCTGTAGCAGGTCAAAGAAAAAGTTATCGAAAAAAGCTCGAGTCCAGCTATAGAACTATGTCTGAGGTTTAATTTGATCTACTTAAATAAATTCCTGACGGTGACCTGACGAAATGAGAGCTTAGCGAAAGAAAAATGACCTCAAGTCCATATCCTAAGATAGAAAAATATCTAACCCGAGAGCTTTTGTCAGTCGATAGACCTTAATAAGAACTGAAGTTGTGCAAAAAATCACGATGAAATTCGGTTTGGTTTACGTGATATAATCGAAAAACAAAAAAACTTCGATCGCCGATTGTGGCCTAATCAGAATTTTTTTAGAACTTTTAAAAACGGTTAGAGAGGTTTTATTGAATGCTCTAACTAAAACAATTGTTAATTTTGTGTTTGACGGAGGTCGATTTTAGGGTTGACATACCCCTTAACGAAATATTACTCAACGAATACATAAACTACTTGAACGGAAACAACAGCAACAGAAGACAAATTCATTTAACTAGTGATACTCCAAGTAATATTATTAATAATATATCAATAGTTGATAACCCAGAAATTGAATTAATAATAACTAATTGGAAAATTTATGCAACAAAAACAACCACAGAAAATAACGTGAAAGAGGTGGAAAATTAATTAAACAAAATACAGAAGGAAAGTTTATTCTTCAACAAAAAAGAATATCACCAAACTCACTACTATTAACAATAATATCACCCTGCGTAAGACTATACCAATATCTCAAATCACTGAAATGGAAAATTCTAATTAACAACGAGACACTTATTATAAAAATAAGACCATCATATAAAAAGTGCGAAAAATGTCAACACATACACACAGGATACCACCAAACATGCTTCACATAATACTAGTACAATTCAACGTCAATAAATCAAAAAGACTATCGAAAATGCTGCTTAATCTCGCTAAACAACAAGAATCAACAATAATATGTATTAATGAACCTAGTTTAACATTAACCATAAACAACATTAAAAATGACAACCATATATGGTACAACAACAGAGTACTAGCACTCACATCAAAAAACATTACAACCACGATGATTGAAGATAATCACAAAGATATGATCAATATAAAGATTAATATTAATAATTATGTAACAAATTTCATCGCAGTATATATTCAACATCAAAACAAAAACAACTATCACACAAAGAACGGTAACATCAACAACCTCTGGTACAAAATCAATCAATTAATCACGACCAACCACTCATCATCACTGGGGACTTTAATATCGATCATCAAATATGGAGTCCACTGACAAGCAGATATATTAATAATGTTAATATTAATAATCAATGGTCTTAAATCAACAATAGAACCAGCGATAGAAAAACCAACATACAACAGAAATGGAAACAAATCATGGATAGACGCTATCATGGTCAACAGTAAAATTGTTCATTTTACAGGCAAAATAGTTGAACGGCAAACTAATGACCATAATATGGTAATCTCTACAATCTATCTACCAAAGAAAACAAAAGAGATAAAAAAGAATAATCAAAATTAGAAATTACAAAATGAGAAAACTTATTATTAATGGTAATACTAATTAAATTCAAATTTAATTGAAAATTGCGAAGACATAATAAAATTTACAAATAATAACGGTTACTGGGCAGAAATATCAACTAATCATTTCAAAAATAAAAATAATAATCAAATTAACTTCAAAAAAGCAATCGAAGACTCAAAGAAAATTTGGAAAATAATCAATTCAAAACTTTTAACAAAAAGAAAAACAATGATACAAAAAAACAACCCAGAACAATATGACAAATACAAAAACTCAATCATGGAACAACTTAGCACCTTCACCAAAAATAAACCGAAACATCATGACCCTGAAAAACGAGAAAATGGAAGAAAACTTGGAAAAAATGAAATCAAAATAATAGATAAATTAATTAAGAAAAAATAAAGCAGCTTAGATGGAGATGATTTCACAGGTCCAACCTTCGAAAAATTTTACAAAACCAACAAGAATCAAATAATATTAATTATAAACGAAATACTCAAATTCAGTTGGATTCCAAGCTCGATAAGAATCTTTGGTATTGGACTAGTACCAAAACCCGATAATAAAAACATTAGATCTGTCTACAGCCCAATCTATCCACTGAAAATTGTCGACAAAATATTATCAACAAGATTACAAACAATATTACCAAAACTCATCACACGGAAGACAATATGCATTTGAGAGCAAAGAATAAAGAAAATTCTATATGGATGTCCTTAATAATATTATTAATAATCCCGAAAACTCCATCATCAAAATCGATTTACAAAAAGCATTTGATGAGGCAAATCCCAGAAATGCGATCAATGAAATAAACATACATGAAAGATATACTATGGACCATGAACCAACAAATCAATAAACAATGGACATAATGCTCGTAAGAATGGGACATAGAGAGAATACCGTATGAAATAAAAATAAACCACAAAACAGATTGGACAACAGAAATGGAAAACAAGAAAATTGAAGAAAAAATCGCTGAAATAATGAAAAAATGCTCGCTGGAAACAAAATCAATCAATTCTATCATCAATCCAAATGGGAAAAATATAAATCAACATCTATATGCTAGACATCAATGGAGGAAAAGAATCAATGAAATTAATATTATTAATGATACACCTTGTTGTGAGATCAAAAAAAAATTACATCTACCACATATTAACAGAAAAAAATCACCTAACAGAATTACTTCAAGGAGAGATAAGCTGGAATTGGGACATCACAGAATCTGAAGACTTAAATCCGCCAACAAAAATCAACCTATTGATATTAATATTCGATATAATCAAATTAAACCACTAGACTCTCAAAAACACAGATCTAAATCAATTAGGAATATGAAAAACTACATATATCTTTTAAAAATATTCCCTGAGATAATCATATTAAGATTATCTAGGCTCAAACCTACGTTTCTGTAAATCTACAGTCACTAAATAAATACCTGTTATATTCAAGTTGAAATTTTAGATTTTCTTACACTTTTACTGCCAAGGTTTCTCAATGGAAACTTTTCTTGATTGCAGTTGATGCAGTTTTAGATTGAATATTTAGATGGCGCTACAAGTTTTCTAATTTCAATTAGTTTTTCGATTCCTTTAATTAGTTAATTGCTACGCGTTATTGTTCATTATCACGATTGAAATTTGTACCTTTCGACGAGAGTGATGATTCATTTATCTATTTTGAAGAATATCTTTTCGTTGGAAAGTCGATCGACTAAAAGTGTTGATGAGATCGCGAACTATTATAATTTGAACTTTAGTTTGTCTTAGTGAAAATTGAAGTTCGATAACTTTTAATATCTGTATTAAGAGAAAGATTTTATTGATAATTAACTTTTCGTATCTTATTAACACTTTATCGGGAGAGAGTTTTTAATTACAATTGTAGACTGGTGTGGAAAGTTTTCTCTAATAAATTTTAGATGAATCGATAGACTAGACAAATAATATTTAAGCGATCAAATTAAATGATTAGAAAATGATGATTGATTAGCTGCAAAAATTTAATGAGATTCAGTTAGAGTTAAGAGTAATTATGGGTTGATTAAAGTTCATCATGAGAGTTGATTAATGGTCCTGATAATTAAAAGAAATAAACAGAAACATGAATTAGATAAGATATATGATCAATTTAATTGTTTTCTAATTGTGATTACTGACCAAAGTCCAAGCCAAAAAGTTGATGGCTCTCTGGTAGAGATGGATAATTGTCTGAACAGAATTCAAATAAGTTCTGGAAATTGAACTTTTTCATTCTCATCGAGTTCAATTCGTTCGTTGCGAATCTTGAACGAGATAAACTCCAATCTGACCAGTCGCGAGTTCCAAGATTCTCAGGTAGTCTGATGATAGAGAGAGAGAGAGAGAGAGAGAGAGAGAGAGAGAGAGAGAGAGAGAGAGAGAGAGAGAGAGAGAGAGAGAGAGAGAGAGAGAGAGTTGAATGTAACAATTAAGAAATAGAATTGAACTTCAGTGTTCGGATTAGAGAATCGTAGTTACCCTTCTTTCGCAAACGACGTCCAAATGTTCATCATAATCGAAGAGAGAATTAAATCTTCTTTTGAATAGTCGTTTGGTTGAATTAAAGGTTGACCGAAAACGGGACTGAAATCATCATTTTGACCAAACGGCGACCATTGGATCTTATCGTCGATCATTGATTTCCAAAGTTTTTGACTTTGGTAAAAAGTATAAACTTTTGCTCGACCCGTCGAAGCTAAATGAAAGGCCAACAAGTATGTCGGACAATAAACGTTAACAATACTAATTAAACGATGATTGATTCCGTAATAATTATCGGGTCTCAGATCATGAAGTAAACCGTTAAAATATTTGTGACCGCCAACAAATGATTGACCTTTAACAAACGTTGAATTGGTTGGCCAAATGGGATTGACTTCCGATCCGGATATCGATAAAATATTTCCTGGATCACTTGAAACCCCAACTAGTACATTAACATTTTCATTGAATTGACCACTGGTCAAAGCGATCTCAGGTTTGATTGGTAAAAAGTCATCACCATAAACGGGTGCAAATAAAAGTTTATCCGCTTCCGGGTATTGACCATGTTGGTACTTCGATAGACAATTGATAACATTTGTTACCTTCGAACAACCAATTTTGTTGAGAAAAATTTTCGACACATTAGAAACTTTCCAAGAATCTAAATCGTAGATTGAACCACTTTGGATAATCGCGTTTACGAACAAATTTCTCGAATAAGGTGAAATGATATGAGCCGCAACCGAAGCAGCTCCAGCATCGTGACCGTAAATGGTCACTTTTCTAGGGTCACCACCAAATCTTAAAATATTATCTCGAATCCATATCAAAGCCGTTCGCTGATCCCATAGACCCATATTCCCGTGAATATCATGTTCAGGTAAATGAAGAAATCCAAAAACACCAAGTCGATAATTGATCGTTACAATAACCACATCATGGATAACCGCTAATGCGGTACCATCGTAATTGTCTGGTTGATTAGCTGAACCATAATTAAATCCTCCTCCGTGTATGAAGACAATAACAGGTCGAACTCTGTCCAAGGTCAAACCTTGGAAATCGCCTCTCGAATGGGTCGTGAAAATGTTCAGAACCAAACAATCCTCCGAGTAGATCAAATTACCTTTCGAACCAGTTAATTGGCCCTGAGCACAAAATGGACCCCATTTGTTGGCTATTAGATGATTCACATCAGTTGACCTTGGAAATGACCTTTGAAACCGATTAGTACCAATCGGAGGCTCAGCGTATGGAATCGACAAATATTGATAAACTTTAACACCTCGGAACAATTTAACTTTAGGTTTGACCGCCGTTCCTTGAACATATAACAATTTCGGATCATTTTGGACATTCAAACTAATTTGTTGAAACGATTCACTTGTTGAATAGATAATTGTTGCAATCAAAGTGATAATTAACTTCATTTTCATCAATTTAAAACTTAGTTAATGATGGATAATCAATGAGTGATCATAATCCATTGATAATGTAATTAGAAAATCAATCAAGTCTAATAGATGGGGCCAGTTGAAAAACTTTCAATCAAATTAATCAATTAACCAATTTACTAATTGTTTACACAGTAAATCATGTTAACTCAAGTATCACAATTAATCTAGAGAAATCTATTAAATTATATACAATGGTTTGTATTATTATAAACATTATCGTATTTACATTTTCAATATTTGATTACATTTACTCATTTAATGATTATTATGATAATTAAGAGTATTAATTGTAACCAAATGAGACTAATTATTATTACAATTGAGCACAATTGATTTTCTGTTTTTCTTTGATCAAAATAAACACGGGAAATTATTGAGAACTAGTTAAGGAGATACATTATCATTAATCCACTAATTTCATGAGGATTTTGTTTGGTTTGGACGAAATTCATTAAAGATTGTGATTCTTTTTTATTTTTCTTTTTTTCTTTCGTAAGTTGATTGTTGTAATTTAGTTGATTACTGATCACGAAGAAAAACACTTTTTCCAACGTTTTTTAAGTTATACTTCCAATGGACGTTTAAAAGGACATCAGGGACACATCAACAATTAGAAGACAGCAAAAAGAGAGCGAGAGAGAGAGAGAGATTGGATTAGTGGAGGATAATCAAAGTCCTATTTATAAATCCCTTTGTTTTTGTTAATCACTTTTGTTTGATTGTATCTTAAAAATCATAAATATAAATTATGTTTGTGTAATCAAATATATACGTAATTGTGAGTTTAAGCAAATCCAATTTGATGAGAAATGGCAAAATGAGGAAATAGAGATTAATTGTTGGTTTGATTTTCTCTTCTATTCTCAACAATTTCTCTTGCTCTCTTTTTGTTAAATGGTCTTTGTTTTGATGATCATTTTCTTCAAATAATTTGCTTCTTTAAATGGATGGAAGTAGATTGATGATGATAATGATTGTAATGATGAAGATGAAGATGATATGATATTTGACAAAAATAGGGTAAAACATGGATACCATCAAGAGCTATCCCTTTGGTCATCTCCCCTGTCTCTGCTGTTACTATTACTATTACTATTGCTGTTGCTATTACTGTTGCAATTACTGTTGTTGTTACTATTATTGTTACTTGTCGTGGTACTGGTACTTGTGGAGGTGGTACTGTTGATGCTGTTGATGTTGTTGGTGGTATTTGAATTATTGTTATTGTTGTTATTGTTGCTCTCTAAAAGGTGTAGACGTTTTTCCAGAGGTAACTTGTCAAAGAATTGATGATTCAATGCTTCGGTCAATGTTATCCGACTGCTTGGTTCATATTGCAACATTTTTCCTATCAGATCGAAAAGTAATCTATGATCCTCATCATCACTTAATAAATATCTATGTAAGGGTTTACAGTTTTCTCTAACATAACGTCCAGCTGATGATTTATAATCCCAATCAAGTCTTCCATGGTGATAATATTTGGTTCTATTGAGAATATATATAAAGAGAAAATTAAAAGATAAGTATAGAAAATAAAAATGACCATTAATTAATTTACAAGGATAGGGAATGGTAAACATGAAAATAGAGAAAATGAGAATTTAAATTGGAAAGAAATTGAGAGTAGAAAAAAGTGAACCAAAGCCAAGGTGGATGCAAAAAAAGTCTTCAAAGATGTCACCAAATAATCAGGATTGATGAAACTACAAATAACAATTAAGTAATAATAGCATAATCAATTAGTAAAATGTTACTACTAGGAAATAGCAAGCATGGTGGAGATAATTAAATTAGAAGAAGTGATTAGCAAAATTAAAGAGATTTTTTTGTCATGAATTATAACGATTTGATTCTGTGTTAGACATTTTTCCTTGGCCAGGTAGAGATCGAAAGTTAAACGCATACATACACACGCACACACAATCGATCAGAAATAGAACTTTTTTTTTTGGACCACAAGACATAAATCGATACATTTGATTTTGTTTGTTTGTTTGTTCGTTTGTTGATTCTGTTTTGAGTTTTGGGTCTTACGATCGGCGACTTACTTCGTTTTACGGCACATTCTATAAGGCAAAGGTCCTAATATTCTTTCCATCATTGCCAAATGTTCACGATTGTCATGAGTTTGAAATAATGTTATTCCAAGATAAAGTTCGAATAGTATACAACCAATACTCCAAACATCACAGGGTTGAGTCCAACCTAATTCGAGTATCACTTCGGGTGCACGATAATGTCGCGTTGAGACTATTGTCGAATGATGTTCATCGTCAAAAGTGGCTGATCCAAAGTCGATCAGTTTGATATCGGTGTTTTTCACTCGTTTGACATCTTTCTTCTATCACAAAGTTATCAACCATATAATACATGTAATAATTGTAAGAATATAAGAATAGAAAGAGAAAATGGAAGAGAGAAAAGAAAGATATATAAAAAGTAAAAGAAAAGGATAAAGGCAACTGATTGTTTTGCATAAATTGCTCTGATTCGATATCCATGAAAATGGGTAAGAATGAATGTTTTGAATGGAAGGAGAGAATATAAAATAAAAAAAAAACATCAACTTGATGAATAGTAAACATCATTTTGGATCGACTATTAACCTTTTCTTTGCTTTTCTTGGAAACATAAACAACATCAAAATCGGAATCAATGAATAGGATATTCTCCGGTTTTAAATCTGTATGTGTAAGGTGATTATCGTGGAGAACTGTGAAGAAAGAGATAGAGAGAGATAAATAGAAGAGATTAATAATCGGGATTAGGAAATAAAGATCAGCTGATTCAATTGATTTCTTACACTTAACAGAGTAACATAATTGGTAACCAATGTGACGAACTTGATCAATAGGATAAGGTTGATAATTATTATCTTTCTGTGGAAGGAAAATGAGAATTGGAATTAGTGAATATTGTCCAATATGAATTAGTGCAAAAAAAGGATAAAATGATGATAATCACCAAAAAGTCAAAAACGCTTAAACCAAGCATCTCGAATGCAATACAAATATGGCCATGGTAATCAAACCAATCTAACATTTTTACACAAAGACTTTGAAAAGAGTTATCGTTGGACCAGGAGGAGAAAACAAATGGGTAAAAAAGAGATTTGAAAATACAAATTAGTGCTTTGAATATAATTAGGACCTAATTTTAATTACTTACTGTTTACAATGTGGATCTGCTTCAGCTAATTTTTCGAGAACATTAATTTCCAGTCTTGCAGCTTCTCGGTATTTGTCGACATTTTTTATTATTTTAAGAGCCACCATTTGATCACTATAATAAGAATATTAATAGAAGATAATGAAAACGTGTTAGAATTTTAGGTGTGCATTTGTGGTCATGGAAAGTGGAACGGTCAATACCTCCGAAGGTCCAAGACTCGAACGACTTTTCCAAAGGTTCCTTCACCAAGGGTCGAAAGTATCTTATCTAGAAACGGAATAGAAAAGAAAATGAGAAAAAAGAATCCAAATTGATGAAAAGATCTTTTCATAAGTAAATAGACAAAAGTAAAGGAGAGAGAGAGAGAGAGAGAGAGAGAGAGATTGATTGACGTTTACATGTATATTGTAACCATTGCACGTTGTCATGAAAGAGGAAGAGAAAATGATGATAAAAGGATAGAATTAATTTGAACCAGATCGAGACCGATAATAGAATCTTGATTAATTGGTTCAACTTTAATTCTTTATCCCCTTGATTGGATGTTTATCTTTTCCTTTCATTCTCTTTCCTTTTGTTTTCTTTATCCACTCTTACTCAATACTCTCTCATCTCTTGCTCTTTCGCTATCTCTGTCGTTTTCTCCCTCTCTCTCTCTCTCTCTCTTTTTACCAAATGTAAGTGCAAATAACACACGCTGGCAATAAGCAATTTCTTTCGTAAAGGAGGGAGAGAGAGAGAGTATTTAAAGATCAAGATTGTTATCACATCGAAAAGATAAAGGAGAGGTAAAAGGTTGAATACGTTAGATAAAAAAGGATAAGAAATGAATTACATCTTTTTTGAAGAATGTCTCCTCGGCGATATATAAGATGTCCATCTTCATCGTCATCCATATTTCTTCGACGATACCTTCTTCTCTCTGGTGATAAGTTTCTACCCTTTCTGGTTGCTATGTAAGGAGAACGCGATCGATAATTTGACATGATGTTCCAAAAGCCAAAACCAAAAGGCAAGAAGAACCGAGGGAAATTTTAATTACAGTGAAAGCCAAACACCAACCACCACCAGCCGAGAACAGAGAGAATCAGCACAATAGTTCAGACGGATCAAGAAAGTGACAGTAATTGTGATAAAAGGTGGAGATAATGATAGAATAAAGATGAGGTTGGGGTAAGAGAATAAAGGAAGGAAAATATCAACATAGAAAAAGAGAGGGTAAAGAAAAGAAGGGGATGAAAAAAGAACAAAGATGAAAATGAGAAAAAAGAACAAATTGAACCAGATGAATGGACACAGGAGAAAGAATATTGATGATAATTAGGATTGGAAAAGAAAATCAAGATGGAGTTGAAAGGCAATTAAATAAGCCAAACAAGAGAAAGAGAGAATATCAAAGTTTTCAAATGAGAGAAAAAACCAATGACAAGAAGAGATTATGATGGAGACGAAAAGAGAAAAAGTGAGAAGAAAAAAAAAGAGAAAGGGAAAAATTGGAGAAAAAAGAAAACCAAAACCAGGCCAGAAAAGAACTCAATGGAAAACCAATTTTTTAGACTCTAATCAGAGATATGGAAACAATTAATTGTGTTAACAACAAATGGAAAAGATAAACAGGTAATATGGTGACAATTAGGTGACTTGTTAGAAAGTTAATTAACAATTACATCTAATTAAGAGATACTTTTGATTTGGAAAATTGATCAACATTTTGTTTTCTTTTTTTCCAAAAAAATTCTCAATGCGCAGTATCGAGAAAAGAATAACAGATGGCAGCACATTTTCTTTTCGCAATTAATTTGAATTGTTTTTCTTTTTCCATTTAATGTAAACACTTGAGTAATAATTAATTTCTTTCGTTTAATTTTAATCAAATTAATTAACTCCAATCAAGTGGAAATTATGGATGGTCGAATAATTAAAGATCTATGTTTTGTATGGAACAAAAAGAAAAGGTTAGTTTGTTTTTCTTTTTTTTTCTTTTCTATTGTTTTGGTTTTGTATTTCTTTTTTTTTTGTTCTCTTCTGGGGTTAATTGATTTTTTCAATTTCTTTTTGATTGGCAGGTGGAAATTAATTAATCCATTGGTTTGTCGTCATCAATTATCAATGATTTTCTTTGGTCTCTCGTTGATCTGGTGATATGTTTCTCTTTTTCTCTAGTATAACTGATGATTTTCATTTTCTCGCCTTCTTCTTGGCAGAGTTGTTGGTGGAAAATAAATTCTCTCCATCTCTTGTCAGCAAAAAAAGAAAACCAGGAAAAGAGAAACATCATCACCCGTGATCATTTATTACTTATCTATTAATATCTATCAAATTTAGCTGATTGGTGTGATTTCCATCAAGAATAACATATGAAACAATTTGGTGTACTAACTCAGAGAGCAGTTAAAGAAAACTAACCAAGAATGTGTCGATCATAGTCAAGGATTACCTGATGAAATTAAGATCAATTGGAAAAGTACTTACAATTAAACTCTCATTAACTGTACAAAGGAATCACTAATCAGGTAAATAGCAAATTGTCTAATCAAGAGTTAAATATTATATATATTGAATGTTAATATCTTTTCTTTTGTTTGATTATTAGGAAAGAGCTTGGATATTTCTGATGATTTGATTTGCATTTGATTTGATTTAATTGATACCAACCTTTGAAAAAACTGTAATCCGATTGGAAAAGCGTGGCAATTTAATTTGATCAATAATCACAATGTGAAAAAAAGGAGAGAGAAATTAACAAAAACTTAGGAACAACAATTAACAAAATAGACAAGCCAATAGATGAACAATTGATTGTGGGCAGTTAAACAAGTTGAATTCAGATTAATGTGGTGAACTTTACAAACACATACAAAAAACTCAAGTTGATTATTATAATGATAATATTTGGTCAACAATTAAGGAAAATCAGTTAACTGGAAGACAAAGACAAAAGATAACCAATGATGGAGTTACAAAATGCAACAACTGAATTAAGTGATCAACAATGAAAAGGAATCAAAAAACTTAATGAAAGGCAAAAATGTAACAATCTAATCAATGATAAAACATAAACACACACACACTATGTTTTATTTTGTTTATTAATGATGAAGGCGATGATCATGATTAAGATGATAACTGTTGTTTAATGTTGATGGTAAATTGTTGACGATATAATCAACAACAGTATTAAGGTTGGGCCTGATTGTGTCTTGGGCCGGGCAAATGTATCGGTGTGGATAACCTTAGAGTAAATTTGAATTTCCTCTAAAAATATAACCGAAGATATATTCTTGATGATGATTAAGAAAACAGCATTAGCATATAAGAGAGAAATCAAAATAAACAATTAACAAAGTAAACTCCAAGTGTGAAACAACAACAACAACAACAAAAATATATTAATTAATTAGACAAAAAGGAAAAGTTAATCAAGAGAATGAAGAAGAAAAAAAAAGTTTGTTGATTCAACAATGGGAACGATGATTAACAATTTGAATAAACTTTTCTACTGTTCATTGAATTTACACCGTTTGGTAGATCGAGTTGTGGAAGTTAATTATTGGTGATAATTAAATCGTAGTGATTAAGGATTAGTGCTAAGGGTAAATGTCTTTAAAATTGTTGTTGTTTTGTCTCTTTAACTTGAAGATGAAAAAAAACATTTAAAGGAAAACGTTTTCTTCCTCATTTAGCTTAAGCTTTTTTACATTTGGCTCTCTGCCTGTGGGATGATGATGATGATGATGATGTTTATTATGGAGAAAAGATGAAGAAAGAGGCGAAAACTAAAAAGAAAGAGAATAAGATGATGAGGAAGATGAAAGATGCTAAAAGAAAATGATTCTCATCTTCATCATCTTCCTCTTCACCCTAAAACAGATTCAGCTACATTCTAATTCTTGTTTGTTGCTCAAGAGGAAAGAATCAAATTCATTTCTAATTGTACAATGATAATAAAATAAAGTCATAGAGTAACATTTTAATTTGATGAGGATGAGGATGAGGATGAAGAGATGAAGATGAGAGAGAGGGGATGAGTGCAAATCCTTTCTTTTCATATGTGATGAGAGAGTGAGAATGATGAAACTTGTGGCATCGACTTATCCCGAAATAGATATTAACAGAGATGATGATTGAGATGATGAAGATGATGAGGATGATGAGGATGACGAGAGGTGAGGGCGAAAAGCCAAAAGAAAAGTCATTCGCCAGTCTCTTTTTGATTAACTTCCTTTCTTTTTATCTTTGTTTTTCCTTCCTACTAATATTTATCATCATCATCATCTTCATCTTCATCTTCATCATTATTATATTCATCTTCTCTTGTCGTAGTCAAGTGGTATAACCCCAGTGTCCTGCCTTCTCATTGGTCAGGTTAATGCTTGGTGGTTGCGGTTCGACTCCCGGCAAGGGCAGTATACTGGTACTTTGATCCTGTACCAGGAGGAGGTCGACTAATATATATGACCTTCACGAGGGTGTCACTAGAGGGCACTCAGTCATATGACAGTCGTAAAGACTTCAAGTCTCTAACTTGAACAATCAAATCAAATTATACACTTTATCTAATGGAAAATTTAAAAAACAAAACAATCAACCAAAAATAACCAGACAAAGGAAATGGTCAAATCAAACTGATATCACAGAATCCGAAGACTTAAAACCAACAACAAAGATTATCATTCTATTATTATTATCTCCATGTATTAATATTAATATTCGATATAATTTTCATCATGTACATATATCCTTTAAAAATATTCTGTGAGATAATCATATTAAGATTATCTAGGCTTCAAACCTATGTTTCTGTAAATTTACAGTCACTCAATAAATACTAATATTTATCATCATCATCATCTTCATCTTCATCTTCATCATTATTATATTCATCTTCTCTTTCTGATAGTCATGAAAGGATGAAACTGAATTGAAACGAGATTTCTTGATTAATCAACAACACCTGATCTAAAATTAATCCTTGATTAATAATGACAAACAATCACAATTTGATTCAATGATTAACATTGATCATGAAAAGTTGATTGAAATAAACTTATCAATTACTGATTTTGTTGCTTAATCGTCACGGTTCGAGTTAAAAAGTTGATGATTTACTAGCAGTAAATCAATTAACCGTCAATCTAATTACAATTAACTTTTTCGCCATCTTGATTCACTGAGAAATATCAGTAACATGTTAGCTAATAATTTACAAGAATAACCAAAAAATTAACCCTGACATTTAAATACAATTACAATGTTTAAGTAGAATTTTTTTCCAAATATTATTCATGAATTAACATTCTCATCCTCATCCTCATCCTCATCTTCATCTTCATCTTCATCTCCATCCTCATCTTTGCTTATAAAGAATAATTAAAATTATTAATAAACCCATTGATGATGATTCTCCTCATGATGAGATACAATTTTTTGTTTTCTTTCTAATTGTCTCCATTCATTAATTACTTTGTTAATTAATTACACTTTGCATTTTAAAATTTTCTACAGTTAATTGTGTATATATATTTTTTTTACGAGAGATGATGATGATGTTGATTAGTTTAATTAGCGATTATGGTGATTATAATGTTGTTGTTTCTATCGATGAATCAAGTCGTAGAAAAAGTGATTTAATTTGGTCAACTAATTGTGATAAATCTCGAACCAGTAGGTAGTCTCGAATTAATCTTCTCGAATCATCGGAAATGTCCCGATATTCTTGGGCCATAATCTCTTGTCCGATGTGATCTTCGGGGGAAATCTCTCGATACCACATCCCTAATTGTAATTCGCACAACAATTGACGTAAATGATCCTCGATCTCTCGAAATTCATCAATCAATGAACCATCATGAAGAACTTGATCAAGATTAATTTGTTCTAAACCAACAGCGAAATATTGTAAATACTTGAAGCTTTTCCTTAAAGCATCGGGTTCCTATCGAATGAATCATAATCAATTAGTAGAATTTATTATCTGAGAAGAAAAAATGTTCGAAAATTATTTGTATGTTTACCTCGAACTGTTCAAACTCTTCGATTATCGCTTGAACCTCCGGCAGCCATTCCAATCGTAAATCGATTACTCCAGATTCAAAATCTTCGTCTCCCAAGAATTTAATCTTTACCAAAGAAATTAGATCAACAATTAAGAATATTTTTCTCTCAGGTGAACAATCAATTCTATTATTGTTAACACAATCTACTTATTGATTAACTTTTAAAAGTAAAACTATCGATTTTAATTGTGAAGATAATAAATCAAACATGATTACCTCTAAATCAGTTGTAATCCGCTATTAACTGTTGGTTGATTTAAAAGCTTGATTTATGGGAAAGAAAAGTTTATCAATACAATTGTCTAACTATTAATACAAGGACATTTTGTAACAATTTATACAATCAACTAGACAATTAATGAGACTGTTGATTAAAGTGAAATTGATTAATCGTCAGGATTATCGATCTCAATTCCCAACAATTAATCTGATTACATGTTTTCTTTTTGTTACCTTGATGGTAAATTGATTGTGTCTTAATGATCAATTGTGAAAGAAAATATTTCATGGTAATAAAATTAGAATTAGGTTATTATTATTACTAATACATGAGGTTAATTGTAATAAATTGTAAATTGTAATTCCTAATGATTAGTAATGAGAAAATCTTTATGACCTAAATCTTTGTAAATAATTAAAGGTTAATAAAGGTAATTCAAATTTCCAATGGATATTGATTGTTGTAAACAAAAATAAATGTTAGTCCAGTAAATCAATAAATTAACAACAATTAACCCAATAACCATTAGATTAATTGACTGACAAGGTTTACAATTAACGGGAAAATTGAATAATAATAATTAAAGTTAAACTTGTCTATGATTTCTGGTTGATTATTATCATGAACAATTTACTGGTTGTTAATCATTAACAGATATTCAATGAGCTGGTTAACAAATTAAAGTCTAAACTGTAATCTGATTGTTGATTATCAAACATGATTTAGAGTTAATTGTTTATCAGGTAAGAGGATATTCATTGGATAGAGATTAAGGATTATGATGATGAGTTTTGACAGATTAAGGATTGAGGCTTTCGATTGTTTTTTTTCTCGCTGATTGTGAACAATTAATACTTACGAATTGTTGTCTAATATTTTCCGATAATCCTTTCGTTGTTGAGGCCCGACGAGTGATCTTTTCGTAAATGTCTCTAACTGAAGGTTGACTTTCTTTCGTCGGTGATATGTAAATAGGAAGATTACATGGATTGACCCAAGGTGGATGAGCAACGGATTTAGATGGATTAGTGCCAAGAGGTTGTTTCGTCATGTTGATTATTAATCTGTTGTTGTTTCTCTTGTTGATACAATTACAGAGAGTTACTGACAATTATAATCTGTGAATAAACTGGAGAGAGAGAGAGAGAAGATAAATCACAACAATTAAGCAGAATTAAAGGTAATTGAGAAGAAGAGAAGAGAATTTGTTTTTTTTAGAATTCACTGTGTTCAATTGGATGTTTCATGGAAAATCAGTAATGTTATTATAACAAAGAAGATGATAACAAGATGAGTTGAAGAAGATGAAAGAAAATAAGTTAATTATAACTGTAACAATTAACGAACTTTAAAATATAATGAATAGAAAACACGAAGAAAAAAAAATTTGGTTACTTTTTCGTTCTCAAAGTTTTGTGGACTCAAATGATTCTCAATGTTGTTGGATAATTAAAGAGTTTCTATCGGGTCACAATTAACTTAATCAGTTTGAGTTTGTTGTGTGTGGAAAGTTGATCATGAATGACCGGCGAATGGTTTGACTGAATGGTAACAATTAAGAAGAAAATTAAATTACCAATTGAATTGAGTTTCTTTCGAAAGGAGCAAGAGTGGAAATCGGTTGATTGGTTACGAAGGAAACCAAAGGAATAAACATTTTCAATTCTCTTCTCGTTTTGGTAACAAAATATTCACTTAAATCATCACAATCATTAAGATTTTTTCTCCAATTATTTATAATTACTGATCAATCGATTGATTGCTGTTAAATTATTATCGTAATTCAATTTCATGTTTTAATTTTCACTTGAAACAATTCAACTCAATTGGAAAACATCAACACCCTAAACAATAATTTTACCTTTTGCTTTATCTTCAATTAGACTTACCAACCTGTGGATCTGTCAGTTGATTTATCTGGTTGATTAAATCAACTAATTGTCATTTATAGCCTTTGATAATTAACTATTATTGGGGTGATTTAAATTACCTCAGAGATATAAAGTTAATCTATCCGATTCTCAAGAAATCCTATTAACTAACATTCAATTGTGAACTTTGATTTTTGTGACATTTGCTGATCATTTTAAAATTTATACTAATTGTTCAGTTAATTGTGACTGTTTGGGTGTTAATTGTTTCAGGGAATCATGAAATAATCCAAACATCCTAATCAACGTTATATTTTTGTAATTTTCAAGTTAATTTAGATCAATGAATTTACCGTTACTTTCAAGGGAATTAATTAACTATTGAACTTTGATGAATATTAAATTAATCATTAATCAAAATCGCTTTACTATTGATCTGTTGTTTAATCATTTCCTCGTAGTCATTGATTAATTGCTGGGAAAATGTTTTCATTTATCTATTGAAGAGGAACTAAAATTAAAATTAACCTCTAACTTGATTACTTTTAATTGTCTTTTAAATTACAATTCATTCTAAATTAACGTAACCAATTAAAATTTTGATCGATATGAAATCGTTTTGTTTATTGTTTGTATCTCTTTTGGTGCTTAATATTGGACTAATTAAGGTAAGTCAATTAAATTGTTGTTCCAATAAAATTTATTCCAAGTCTTTATTACCTAAATCATTTCGATTGGTAATTAATGAGCCTTAATTAATTGTTTCCTTTCGTTGAGAGCAATACATTGGTGTTTAATTGTTTCGAAAGTTTCGTAGTTTAGTTTCTCGAAAATTGTTCTGATCAAATGAAATCTTATTCATCTTATATTCATATGATTACATTTCCCCCTGAAATCAATGACTGAGTAATTTAAATCATCTTCTGTAATTGTGTTGATTGTTTTCTCTCTGTTTAGGCTGAAAATGATCAGTCAAGTCCATTGGAACCACTTCGACGCTTAATTGTTGGTCAAGTATCTCGATTACAACGATTAGCTCCACAAGTGAATCAACCATCACAAGCAATTAACGAACAATCTGAAAGATCAATGTATTCATCTTCACGAATCATGGACTCAATTAACAAAGGAATCGCCAATGGATACAAGAAATTCAAAGGAGCAGGATCATGGAATTGATTGAATTTTAATCAAAAGCAATTAAACATTTCCATGGACTTGAGATCTTTATTTTAATTCCTCTCAATCTAATTGGTTGAGAAAATTAAAAAAAAACAACAATAGATGAAAAAAGTGATTAGTGACTTTTTGATGTGTCAAAATTAGTTGATTAGCTTAATTGTTTCAAAACAAGCAATTCGATTAAAGTGATGAGCAAATGATCATAATGAGAAATTTTAATTGATAGAAATTGAAAGCTAAGCAATTAAAAAAGTTGATTAATTTTTCTCATCGAGATCAGAATGAACTTCTGTTGATTCCTCAGCGGATTCTGAACGTTCCGGTGTTTCCTGGAAATAAATTCTGATCGCAACGAATAGATATTTCATCCGACCCTGCATTGGACTACCGATGAGGGTTTGGTCAACCGAATGTTGAAAAGAAAGGCCAACATCGTGATGGACGAACGGAGGAATGATCAGAGTTTCGATTGTTGCTATTCGTCTCTTAATTAGTTTCTCTCCAATTTGGGATGATTGGAAATTCTTATACCAATCGATAATATCCTGATGGAAAGTCTTCTGATCGAAAGCAATTGAGGATAAAATTAACTCGGGATTATGAGTGAATAATGACAAATCGCTGTTCGATGCGGCCATTAATCGTCCCATTTCGTTTGGTTTGGTACAATAGATTCTCAAAAATCTGACCATCTTGTCGATATCCTGTTTGACCCACCAAGTCCTTCGAGTTTCAAGATTTTGATTCTCAGTTTCTGGAATTAAAATTAAATTAGTTAACATGTAAGATTAAGATAATCAACTGATTGGTGATCATACCTCTCACTCTTATATCGACGGCTTGAGCATTACAAAAGTTTAGATCTTGATTAGCGATTAACCATTTCGCCGATTTATCAATTAATTGTGAAAATTTTTCTTTCGTTCTAAACGATTGTGATTCAGTTAAATCAAATTCGGGAACAAAATCAACGAGAACAATTTCATCTTCCAACCAAGAGCCGATCTGGAAGAAAACTCTGATTCCAATGAGAAAATTGGTAAATCGATTCATGTCTCGAGTCGTTTTTCCATCGGAAATATAAGTAGCGTCAATATGATAGTTCCAATCATCATTAGCACCGATTTTAATTGTTTCGATTTGTAAGATTTTCCCGTTAATCCGACCACCTTGAATCTCTTCATTAATTCCCTCGATTAGATCCTCGAGTTGTTCAAAAGACTGATCGGCTCGGCGATTGGGGACAAAATCTTTATACCAAAAGATCACATCATCGGTACAATAGTTAACGGTCTCTGACCTGCGAACCCAAAGTCGAAGAGTGTAAACATCGGCAGAATATTCAATCTCCGAGACGACAGAATGATGATATTGAGGGACAGTTTCACAGCTGATCACTTCCCAGGAGGGATTCCGGTGAAGCCATTCATTGGCGAGATTGACTAGAGAGCTGATTAAAAGAATCGAAAATTAAATTAACTGGAGAACAAAAAGAAAATTAAAATTTCGAATTTCGAATTTCGAATTTACCTGAAACTGTGATAAACAGTTCGATCTTGAACCTTTTTACAAAACGACGGGATAAAATCGACGAACGTAAATACAGTTGACTCATCGATGTGTCCATCTTTGATTATCCGATTTTGAGGTGACCTTTTGTCCTTAAATCGATCAGAATTTACCTTTCGTAAACCTTTATGGCCTCGATAAACAATTAACGCCATTAGCACAAAATGTTGATCACAATTAAACAGGAAAGATTTAATTTGTTTACAAGAAAATGATAACAAAACAATCAACTGAAATGGTAAACAAAGATGACCGGACAATGGAAATGATCAAGTCAGACTGACCAGTGAGATTGACAAACAGAGTCGATTCAGTTAACCCACATAATTAAAGTGAATCTAGTCAAGTTAAACTAATCATTAAAAGAGTCAACATAACAATCAGTTGTAGATTTCTAACCCAATTGATTAAACACTTTGTCTAATGGAAAATTTAATTAACTCGACTGTTCGTCATAGTGACGGTTCTCATGCTCTAAATAATTGCTTTCAATTGACTTGTAATTATTTAGACGATTATTGATTATCTTTAATCATCGAGCTCGAAACCAGAGAGAGAAAAAAGAAAATCAATTGAGGCGAATGTGACTCCATCTATTGTCTCATCTGTCGAACGGAAAATTTTCATTTCATATTAATCGCGATTGTTAAATGAAAGGGAAACAATTTAATTGTATTAATGAAAGTAAATTTATTTCTTTTTCTAAATAAAGTGTTTGTTAGTTACAATATTATTCTTGATAAAAGATAAGTTTGTTTGTTTTTTTCCTAATGAAATAAATAAAATGATAACATTGTATGATTGGAAAAAGTTTAACATAGATAATGAATACAATTAAGATTTAATTGTAATCGTAATTGTATTATTGTAATTGACTTTCATTCATTGATACATTTTAAATGAGTATGAGGAAATATTAACAATGTATTTTCAAGTTTAGTTGTAAGTGAAGATGAAAAAAAAAAGAGTTGAATTTATACATTTACATGTGTTTGTGCGGTGGGGAGATTTACGATGTTTTAATCAACTTCCTCAATGGTTGGTCCTTTGGCTCCAGCGGAGGCACCAGGGGCACCAGCGGCACCAAAGTCTGGCATTCCACCGGGCATTCCTCCGGGCATTCCACCAGGCATTCCACCGGGAGCTCCACCGGCACTTTGGTACATTTTGGTAACAATTGGATAGCAAACATCTTGAAGCTCTTTTTGTTTATGTTCAAATTCTTCCTTTTCGGCAAGTTGATTACTGTCCAACCATTTGATTACTTCATCGACCTTGTTAAGAACTTTAGTTTTATCATCTTCGGCAATTTTAGCGTTAGGCTCTTCCATTGTGGATTTCATGTTATAACAATAACTTTCAAGAGCATTTTTAGCGGCAACACGTTCTTTCACTTTGTCATCATCTTCCTTAAACTTCTCAGCTTCATTAACCATCTTTTCAATTTGTTCCTTAGTAAGACGACCTTTATCATTGGTGATGGTGATCTTATTTTCACGACCAGTACTCTTATCAACAGCGGTAACATTTAAGATACCATTTGCATCAATATCGAATGTCACCTCAATTTGAGGAACACCTCGAGGAGCAGGTGGAATACCGGCCAATTCAAATTTACCAAGAAGATTGTTGTCTTTGGTCATTGCTCGTTCACCTTCATAGACCTGGATTAATACACCAGGTTGATTGTCAGAATAGGTGGTGAAAATTTGTGATGTTTTGGTGGGAATGGTGGTGTTTCTTTTGATAAGAGCTGTCATGACTCCACCAGCGGTTTCAATGCCAAGAGAAAGAGGGGTAACATCAAGAAGTAATAAATCTTTAACTGTTTCATCCTTGTCACCACTAAGAATTGCTCCTTGAACAGCAGCTCCATAAGCAACAGCTTCATCAGGGTTGATAGATTTGTTAAGCTCCTTACCATTGAAAAAGTCTTGTAGAAGCTTCTGGATCTTTGGAATTCTAGTTGATCCACCAACCAATACAATTTCATTGATTTGTGCTTTGTCAATTTTAGCATCTCGAAGAGCCTTTTCAACAGGGTCCAATGTTGATCGGAAAAGATCAGAGCAAAGCTCTTCAAATCGAGCACGAGTGATTGTGGAATAAAAGTCAATACCCTCATGAAGAGAGTCAATCTCGATACTTGCTTGGGTTGAGGAAGAGAGAGTTCTCTTGGCTCGTTCACAAGCAGTTCTCAATCTTCTTACAGCTCGTTTATTAGCAACAATATCCTTCTTATGCTTACGTTTAAATTCCTCAATAAAGTGGTTAACCATTCGATTATCAAAATCTTCACCACCCAAATGAGTATCACCGGCGGTTGATTTAACCTCAAAAATACCATCATCAATTGTTAAGATGGATACATCAAAAGTACCACCACCAAGATCAAATATGAGGATATTTTGCTCACCAGCACCTTTCTTATCCAAACCGTAAGCAATAGCAGCAGCGGTGGGTTCATTGATGATTCTCAAAACATTAAGCCCAGCAATTGTACCAGCATCTTTAGTTGCTTGTCTTTGACTATCATTGAAATAAGCAGGAACAGTAATCACAGCATTGGTTACAGTCTTACCCAAATAAGCTTCAGCAGTTTCCTTCATCTTGGTAAGAACCATAGCAGAGATTTCTTCAGGGCAGAAGGTCTTAGTTTCACCCTTAAATTCAACCTGAATCTTAGGTTTGGTATCCACACTAATTACCTTGAATGGCCAATGTTTCATATCAGCTTGAACACTTGGTTCATCAAAACGTCGACCAATCAACCGTTTAGCATCGAAAACAGTGTTAGATGGATTCATGGCTACCTGATTTTTAGCAGCATCACCAATTAACCTTTCGGTATCAGTGAAACCAACATAACTGGGTGTGGTTCGGTTTCCTTGATCATTAGCAATAATTTCAACTTTTCCATGTTGAAAAACACCAACACAGGAATAAGTTGTTCCAAGATCAATACCAATACAAGGACCAGCAGACATTTTCAATTAAACAAAATTTCTTGATTTCACAAAGCAAAAGTAAACGTTCACAAAGAATAATAATTAAATAGTAAAGAGAATTAACACTTTTTAATTGAGAGTAGGTAAAGTAGAGAAAAAAACACAGAGTAAGAGTTTAAAGAGCGTTTGTTGAGAGTAAGTTAATTGTTCACAATTTGATTCAATTTCTTCAATTGCTTGTTGCTGATTCACTCGCTCTTTATATAAGTAAAACTTATTTTCTCTCGAATATTCTAGAGGCTCCGCCTTCTTTCCAGTCGTTGCCATGGTTACGCTCGTTACTTTTATTCTCTTTCATTCTCTCCAAAGTTCTTCAAGATTCTAGAAGCAACTGGAGATTGATGATTAAGGTTAAGTTCAACGAATTGTTACTAAATTTAACTGAGTAGGTTGATTATTCTAATTGTAATAGAATATTTTTCCATGACAAACTGAGGAAATATTTTTCTTTTACTCTCATAATGATCAATCTCAGTTTCTTCTGGATCATCACCTACGTAATTAGTTGATTAAATCACCAACCAACTGATGTAACAGAGGAAAAAGGTAATTGTCCATCAAGAGGAAGAGAAGGTTTTCTTTTTTTTCTCTAACCTTTATTACTTATTTATGTAAGTTTTGTTTTAAATTAATTTCTAAATGTGAGTAAACCCTTGTGCTTTTTTTTGGTTAATTGTATTAATTGTTTATTGTCTCTTCCGGGTTTTAGTATAATCATCAACAACGGATCTTTTATCGTTTTGGTTTTGTTTTAAGAGAGTCATTTCTCATTCTTTTTTTTCTGTTTGGTTGCTGCAATGGTTTTGGATTTCCAAATGGTCTCTCTTGGAAACTTGTATAATTGGATTGCTTTTTTTTACTGATGCATTCACGGGAATGCACCGTTGTCATGAATGCTGATTTAGATTTGAAAGTCAATGATGATTTACATGTATATTGGATCCTTTTGTCCGGGAGCAAACCTTTGGCTGAATGATGTCTTGTCTTGACCAATGTGTTCTGCACTTTTCTGGTCATAATACAACGAGTATGCAATATAAAGAGCGCAATCATAGAGATAATAAACGGACAAACTAGTAATATTATCAACGGGGTATAAAAAGATGAAGAATCAGGAGGAGAAGAAGCCGGTAAAGGAGTTGAAGAAGAACAAGTCTAAGAAGTCTATGTAGGAGTTTGAGGAGAAGTGATCGGTCGAGGAGTACGAGTGGGTGGAGGAAGTGGAGGTCTCAGAGAGATGATAAGTAATCAAGTTGTCATCTTCTCATTTTATCAATGGGCCTTGTCTTTCAACCATAACGATAGATAATCAATAAGGACCAGAATTCACTTCGCAAAAACGCATTGTGTTGAGGTATAATACACGAACACGTTGCCATTTTTCACGTGCAACAGGTACTCGTAGGCTCTATAAGAATAAGCTGGAGCAAAATGAACTACGTTAGGGTTCGTGTTGAGAGCTCGACTCGATGGATCAGTTGTGTAAAAATAATTTTCAGTGAAAAAGAAATAAGAAGTTTTTAAACTGTTGTTAAAAATCGGGATTATATTAGGTAAACAACTAAGTAATGGCCAAAATTTTTTCGAGCTTATATTTGGCTTGATGTTAGAAAACTTTAGATTTTTGATTAATAAATTTAGTATAATTAGAGAGGTTAGATAATAAGCTTTAACATGATACATAAACGATCCTTTTATGATGATTAGTTTAATTACAATTAAATTATATCTAAAGTGATAGAATCATAATCATTTACCATTGATTTTCCATAAAGAGCCGATTTTCATGAAGTTCTTGATTTAGAATCAAATGATTATGATTCTATCACTTTAGATATAATTTAATTGTAATTAAACTAATCATCATAAAAGGATCGTTTATGTATCATGTTAAAGCTTATTATCTAACCTCTCTAATTATACTAAATTTATTAATCAAAAATCTAAAGTTTTCTAACATCAAGCCAAATATAAGCTCGAAAAAATTTTGGCCATTACTTAGTTGTTTACCTAATAAGATGACAATTAACACCAAGTATCGATGAGAGAAATATACAAATTGAAGAAAAACTTGTCAATGAAATTAAATGAAACATTTTGTTCGAGAGAGGAAAATATTACAAACAATCTACTCTTCATTGTATCCATTGGATATCTGAACAATTTTAAAAAACAATTCGATTGCTTTTAAGGACTTGAGAAACTGGTTAATTAATCTATTAGTTAGATTAATTTCTCGACCAAACTCATCATCGTAAGGGTCAAGATCATCACATACGAAATTAATTGAATAAATCACTTAACAAATGGGATAACAATAACAAAGGAAAAAGGTAATTGTCTTCATTTTTTATTGTCTCTTCCGGGTTTTTGTATTTATAACCAATAGCAGATCTTTCATCTTATAGATTTTGTTTCAAAACATTCATTTCTCAATCTTGTTTTCTGTTTTGTTGTTGTAGTGCTCTTGGATTTCAAATGGTCTCTCTTGAAAACTTTTGGATTAATCGAATTGACTTTTTCGCTAAACAATTCACGGGAATGCACCGTTGGCATGAATGATGATCTGGATTTGAAATTTAACGATGATTTATAACGGATTCTTTGGCCCAGGAGCGAACCTTGCAATGGATGTCTTCTTGTCTTGTCAGTTTTGTCGTTTACTTTTCTGGTCACAATAAAAACAGTGATCACAATCACAGAGATAATTAAGGCGCTAACTTGTAATATTATCAAAAGGGTATAAGTAGATGAAGATTCAGGAGAAGGTGGAAGTGGTGGAGGTGGAAAAGGAGTAGGAGGTGGAGGTGGTGGAGGTGGTGGAGGTGGTGGAAGTGTCGCTAAACCGATGGCGAAAGGATTACTATAAGTGATCAAAGTTTCTTCGTCTCTTAGTTGAAATTGAAATTGTCTAAACATAGCAATAGCTAACTGATAAGGACCAGGATTCACTCGGTCGCACCTGAGGAAAACCACTGACTGCTGAGGCGAGACAGAACAATGACTAGTAATGGAAGGTGTTATGGAGTGGACCAAAGTAACGGTCAAGGGGAAAATGTTTGAATGTAATGAATGGTAACCAAGCAATTCGAAAACCAACTCAAAGCGCGGTCTGTCAGGCCTGTAGTCCAATTGAATATTAGTTGGAGTGAAACATGGATTTACTGTGTAACCTGTGGGCAAAATTTCTCTGTTGGAATGATGATGAATTAGAATTAAATCAAAGAAATAGAGAAGAGACTATTTAAATGATTACCTTGAATCAGTTGAATTAACCTCTCCGATTGAACATTCACCCGATGTTAATGAATTTCCTGGTGTCCATTGACAATATCGGAGAAAATTATCATTTTCATCATAAACTTTGGTTGTAAAACAATCAATACATGAATTGTTTAGGAAAGGACACAAAATAATTGAATCAGTGTAAGTATACTGATCAAGTGTAATTAAAACTCGTGGATGAGTAAAAGCGTAGTAATAAATTTGTGAATTTCTGTTATTTACGTTAACAATATTAGGATGATCGAACACCCTTTCGATCGGATGGATTATAGAATAATTTACACCAATAAAGTGAATTGAATATCGATATCTGGTAAATCCAAGGTCAGCGGAAAGAACGAGAAAAACGAAACCAGGAGTAAAATCGAGAGCCAGTGGAACGAAATCAACTAATTGAGTCCAAATTCCCGTTAGAATACCACCGAGATAACTTCCTCTAAAATCGCTTAGTCTCGTTGACACTTGTGTTCCGTCGTTATAAGATCGTCTATAACACCCTGGACCAGAAGAGTTGTACATATCAATCCTCCAAAATGTTGTCATATCATGACATTCGTGCAATGGCCTCTCAAATCCTTCGATTATCGAATAAAATGGAATTAAAATAAGATGATCTCTTCTATTAATACTAGAAACTTTTACTGCAATGAAAGCGGAGAACGAAGCATTTCTCATGGGAGAAAGTGAATATACAAATCGAACTTTTTCAACTGTACCATAAGTTTGTTCAAAATTAACAGAATCTAGTTCGCTGTAGTGATAAATAACCCGATCCAAATTAATCCTAATATTTGATATTCGAGAGATGAAGTAAATTGGCCTTAGATTGCTTACTGATAGTCGGCCAAACGAGTAAATATAATCACTTAACCTGAAACTCTGAAGAATTTGTAACGAGCCAACAGTAGGTTCAAATGTCGAAGTTTCCACAACACGATTACTTATGGTACGATCGTCATGAAAATGGACCAAATCAAATAACGGTAAAGGGTGAGAAGAATTCGTTACAGTGAAGTTTGATCTTAATCCCATTGCATACGACGGAGAAGCTCCTTCGTAGGAAGTCCAACGGAATACACCAGGGACTAAGTCGTTAAAGGGTTCAGAGGATATCGCAAAAAAATATTGTTCTGTAAATGTAAAATAAGCGTACACGTGACTGTTTCTTTTCTCGTGCAACAGGTACTCGTTGGGTTTACAACGACGAGAATACGCTGGAGCAAAATGATTCGCGCTGCTTCCCTGACCAACGGCTTCAGGGTTCGTGTTGAACAGTAGATTAGAGGAATTAGTAGGGTAAAAGATATCGAGATAAAAGAAATAAGGATTTGTTAAACTGTCGTTCAAAATTGGAATCCAAACATTTGATTCGTGGATTAGAAGATGACAATTAACACCAAGTATCGATGAGAGAAATATACAAATTATGGAAAAACTTGCTAAGGAAATTAAGTGAAACATTTTGTTAGAGAGAAGAAAATACAAAAAATTGGATATTTTTCTTGTTCTAATTGTGGAAACATGGATTATATTCACTGGATAATTATCGAGATTTATATTCGTCCTCGAATCCTAATGTTCACAATTTCTTAAAGTTATTTACAAATACAAATTAAATTCGTCTTAACTTTTGGTATTGGTACTGGTTCTGGATAAGATTGAATCGCAATTGGACATGAAAACTTGCTAATTAATCTAAACTACAGATTAAATGTGAATTCTGTTTACCAAAGAGTTGTTGAGGAATTATAATTGCAATTATTGTCATTATTTCCTTTGACAAATTTTGTTGTCATTCTTGATTAGTATTTGTTACTCTTGATTCTTTATTTTTAACTACTGGTTATCGCCTTATATTATTATACATTATGTGTATATATATGCTATTATTTATTTGTGAGATTAGACCAGGTCACAAATGACCTTCAACTTTGAAATATACAGAAATGGAAATCGTACTAATTTTCTTTTAACATGGTTAGGATATCGATCATTCTGATAAAATCAAGAATGAATCTTTCATCTTTTAGGTTTTATTTTAGGAGATTCTTTTCTCATTCTTTTTGACAGTTTAGGTGTCACGATGGTTTTGGTTTTTAGATTAATTGGATTGATTTTTTTGCTGATCAATTGACGGGAATAGATCTTTGGTATGAATGCTGATAGAGATTTGAAAGTTAATAATGATTTATAACGGACTCTTTGGTCAAGTCGCGATCCTTTGGCTGGATAATTTTTTCGCTTGTCCATTGCTTCCTTTAGTTTTCTGGTCGCAATATAAAATACAACGATCCCAATGATAGAGATAATGAAGGAGCAAGTTAGTAATATTATCAACAGACTATGAGAAGGTGCAAATTCAGGCGGTGAAATAGGAGGAAATGTAGGAGGAGGTAGAGGCGGACGAGTTGTTGGAGGAAGTGGAGGATAAGTAAGAGGTGGAGGAGGAGGTGGAGGTCGAGTTGGAGGTCGAGTTGGAGGAGGAGGAGGTGGAGGAGGTGGAGGAGGTGGAGGAGGTGGAGGAGGTGGAGGAGGGGAATCAATGATGAAAGGATCACTGTGAGTAATCAAGTTGTCCATGTCTATTGTTTCAAATGGACCTCGTCGTCTAGGCATAAGAATTTCTAATCTATATGTACCAGGATTCACCTGATCGCAGTTGAGATAAATCGTTGACTGACGATACCGAACAGGTGAACAATGACTATTAAAGGAAAATGTTGATCGGTCGACTAAAGTAATATTCAATGGGAAAATATTTCTATATCTTGAATGGAAACCAATGAGATCGAAGTTCAAATCAAAGTTCATTCTGTTAGGCCTGTAGTTTAATTGAATATTAGTTGTCGTGAAACATGGATTTACTGTGTAACCTGTGGACAAAATTTCTCTGTTGGAATGATGATAAGTTAGAATTAGGTAAACAGGTAAGAGAAATCATTTATACTTTTACCTCGTATCAGGGGATCGTAAATTAGGGATTGAACATCTACCCAATGTTAATGAACGTCTTTCCCATTGACAATGTCGAAGAAAATTACCATTTCTGTCATAAACTTTGGTTGTAAAGCAATCAATACATGAATTGTTCAGAAATGGACACAAAATGATTGATTCAGTGTAAGAATACTGATTAATATTAATTATGACTCGTGGATGAGTGAAACCGTAGTAATAAATTTGTGATACTGCTCGATTTACATTACCGATATTATGATGAGGGAACTCCGTTTCGTAGAAAAGGGTTGAGTCAGAATAATTTTCATCCACAAAGTGAATTGAGTATCGATATCTGGTAAAGTCAAAGTCCGCGGAAAGAACGAGGAAAACATAACCAGGAGTCGCTTCGAGAGCCAATGGAACGAAATCAATTATTCGAATCCAAGAACCATCGAGAATACGATAAAGATTAGTACTTGGGAACTCTCCTACTATCATAGATACTTCTACTCCGTCTCTTTGGCTTACACGAAGACACCCAATATCATTGTAAATATTATGATCCCAAAAAGTTTCAGTAGTTCTACAACCATCTAATGGCCTTTCAAAGTAATTGATTATCGAACTAAACGGAATTAATGCAATATAATCTCTTTCAGAAAGACGATTAGAGACTGCAATGAATGACGATAATGAAGCATTTCGCATGAGAGAAACTGAATTCACAAATCGAACTTTGTCAACTTCACCAAACCTATGGTAAAATAAAGGGGCATGCAGTTCTTTGTAGTTATAATAAGAAATTCCCGGGTTAATTATAACGTTTGATATCTGAGAGATAAAGTAAACTACTCTTTCTTGTCTAGGAAATTCTATAAGGTTGAACGAGTAAATTCTCTCATTAACCTTGAAACTCTGAAGACTTTGAAATAAGCCAACGGTGCTGTCGATTGGAGAAAAAGTACTACGAATGTACAGAAAACTTTGATCGGACAAAACAAATGTCACAAAAGAAAATAACGTTGCAGATCGTTGAGGAGTCGCTGGAACATGCGTCAAATCGAATTCGGTGGCCAATCCAATTCCATACAATGAAGTATTGAATCGAGTCCAACGATGCAGCCCGTTGACTTCATTGGGCATGTCACGTACTGAAAAAAACAGTGAATCGAGACCAATATTATAATAATGAGCGAATGATTGAGAGGCTTGCTTAGTGTGCAAAAGATATTGATTGGACCCAAGCGAATAAGAATAAGCTGGTGTGAAATAAGTCGCGCTTCTTTCTTCGCCGACTGCCCTAGGGTCCGTGTTGAGAATTTGAGTTGACATTAAGTAAAATCTATCACCAATAGCAAAGAAATAAGGATCTGTTAAACTGTTGTTAAAAATTGGCATCCAAACATTTGATTCGTGGATTAGAAGATGACAATTAACACCAAGTATCGATGAGAGAAATATACAAATTATGGAAAAACTTGCTAAGGAAATTAAGTGAAACATTTTGTTAGAGAGAAGAAAATACAAAAAATTGGATATTTTTCTTGTTCTAATTGTGGAAACATGGATTATATTCACTGGATAATTATCGAGATTTATATATTCGTCCTCGAATCCTAATGTTCACAATTTCTTAAAGTTATTTACAAATACAAATTAAATTCGTCTTAACTTTTGGTATTGGTACTGGTTCTGGATAAGATTGAATCGCAATTGGACAAAACTTGATAATTAATCTAAACTACAGATTAAATGTGAATTCTGTTGACAATCAATGACAATGTTATATTTGGGTCTTATGTTGGTCTTAGTTAAGATTCAATTATTAACTTGATGATTAACACAAATTACAGATTGAATGTGAATTCGATTTACTATAGAAATGGAAAATTAATCAACTAACTCTGGTCAATTTTGTTGGTTAAAAATCAGAAATTAATTCTAATTGGTTCGAGTTTAATTGAATCATTTCTATCGTTTTCAAACTTTTGAGTTTTACTGAATAATTGCAATTATCGTCATAATTTCCATTGACAAATTTTGTTTTCGTTCTTGATTTAATTGCGTTTCATATGAACAGTACGATACTTGTATTTGTTACTCTTGATTCTTTATTTTGAACTACTGGTTATCGACTTTTAAAAATAACCTGAACGGTTCATTTCGAATGTTCGAAAAGTTTTTATTAAACCTAACCCATGAATATTTTGTTTTTATAAATTTGAAATCACTTCATTCTGTTGATGAATTCTTGTGAACGAAGCCAATTATTCCAACCATTAGTCATGGATAGTTTTCGAAGAGGTAATTAGATCAACATGAACGAATTGATTAGCAATAAACAAAGGATATTCTTCAATGAACTTGAACCCCTCCCGATGATCACTATGATAAAGGAAAACTACTTGTCTATATAAACTAAAGGCCAAATATCGAGCAATAGAGCCCATCGTTACAAAGTCACGTTACGAGTTCCATTGAGTAAAATTGGCCGAGTGGCCAATTTCCCAGTTTGATGCTATTTTCCATAATCTATTGATTTAATTGAATTTAGTTTCTAAATGTGAATAAACCATAGCACTCTTTTGGCTAATTGTTTCTTCTGGGTTTTTGTATTTATCTGTGAGATTAGACCAGGTCACAAATGACTTTCAATTCTTAAATATACAGAAATGGAAATCGTACTAATTTTCTTTTAACATGGTTAGAATATCGATCATTCTGATAACATCAAGAATGAATCTTTCATCTTTTAGGTTTTATTTTAGGAGATTCTTTTCTCATTCTTTTTGACAGTTTGAGTGTCGCGATGGTTTTGGTTTTTAGATTAATTGGATTGATTTTTTTGCTGATCAATTGACGGGAATAGATCTTTGGTATGAATGCTGATAGAGATTTGAAAGTTAATAATGATTTAAAACGGACTTTTTGATCAAATAGCGATCCTTTGGCTGGATAATTTTTTCGCTTGTCCATTGCTTCCTTTAGTTTTCTGGCCGCAATATAAAATACAACGATCCCAATCATAGAGATAATGAAGGAGCAAGTTAGTAATATTATCATCAGGCTGTATTGATATTTAGAAGGTGTGGAGGAGGGGAATCAATGATGAAAGGATCACTGTGAGTAATCAAGTTGTCCATGTCTATTGTTTCAAATGGACCTCGTCGTCTAGGCATAAGAATTTCTAATCTATATGTACCAGGATTCACCTGATCGCAGTTGAGATAAATCGTTGACTGATGATACCGAACAGGTGAACAATGACTATTAAAGGAAAATGTTAATGGGTGGACTAAAGTAATATTCAATGGGAAAATATTTCTATATCTTGAATGGAAACCAATGAGATCGAAGTTCAAATCAAAGCTCATTCTGTTAGGCCTGTAGTTTAATTGAATATTAGTTGTCGTGAAACATGGATTTACTGTGTAACCTGTGGACAAAATTTCTCTGTTGGAATGATGATAAGTTAGAATTAGGTAAACAGGTAAGAGAAATCATTTATACTTTTACCTCGTATCAGGGGATCGTAAATTAGGGATTGAACATCTACCCAATGTTAATGAACGTCTTTCCCATTGACAATGTCGAAGAAAATTACCATTTCTGTCATAAACTTTGGTTGTAAAGCAATCAATACATGAATTGTTCAGAAATGGACACAAAATGATTGATTCAGTGTAAGAATACTGATTAATATTAATTATGACTCGTGGATGAGTGAAACCGTAGTAATAAATTTGTGATACTGCTCGATTTACATTACCGATATTATGATGATCGAAGACCCTTTCGTAGACGTGGGACCTTACAGAATAATCTTCTTCGACAAAGTGAATTGAATATCTGGTAAAGTTACTGTTAGAGGAAAGAACGAGGAAAATATAACCATGAGTCGCTTCTAGAGCCAATGGAACGAAATCAATTATTCGAGTCCAAGAATCATCGAGAATACCTGAAAGAATAGTACCTGGCAACGTCCCTACTATCATAGATACTTCTACTCCGTCTCTTTGGCTTACACGAAGACACCCAATATCATTGTAAATATTATGATCCCAAAAAGTTTCAGTAGTTCTACAACCATCCAATGGCTCTTCAAAGTAATCGATTATCGAACTAAACGGAATTAATGCAATATAATCTCTTTCAGAAAGACGATTAGAGACTGCAATGAATGACGATAATGAAGCATTTCGCATGAGAGAAACTGAATTCACAAATCGAACTTTGTCAACTTCACCAAACCTATGGTAAAATAAAGGCAAATATAGTTCTTTGTAGTTATAATAAGAAATTCCCGGGTTAATTATAACGTTTGATATCTGAGAGATAAAGTAAACTACTCTTTCTTGTCTAGGAAATTCTATAAGGTTGAACGAGTAAATTCTCAGGTTAACAGGTATAGGTAAATAACATAGAATTGGGTCTAAATTTTTTATCATCATGTTTTCATCTTAAACTTTAAACTTAATAACTTTTTTGTTTTTCAATCCTTAACTATAAAATTTTCAAGATATTTTGTTAAATGTTTGAATTACATTTAATTGAAAAAATCAAGACGATTGCATGAAAACTTACTGAGATATTCTCAATTTACTAGTCAGTCCCATAATTTTTCCGCACACGTTATAATACGAAATTCCCGGGTTAATTATAATGTTTGATATCTGAGAGATAAAGTAAACTGGTATTGATAGAGAATCCCATGTTACAAGGTTGAACGAGTAAATATTCTCATTAACCTTGAAACTCTGAAGACTTTGAAACAAGCGAACGGTGCTGTCGATTTGATAAAAAGTACCACGAATGTACAGAAAACTGCGATCGGACAAAACAAATTGCACAAAAGAAAATAAAAACATAATTGGTGGAGGAATCGTCCATTCGAATCTTTTGGCCAATCCAATTCCATATGATGAAGTATTGAATCGAGTCCAACGATTCAGCCTGTTGGCTGTGAGCGTGTCTTGTACTCCTAAAAACGCAACAAAGGGATAAATATCACGAATATTATAATAAGCGAACGATCGAGAGGCTTGTTTAATGTGCAAAAGATATTGATTGGACCCAAGCGAATAAGAATAAGCCGGTGTGAAATAAGTCGCGCTACTTCGTTCACCAACGGCGTTAGAATCCGTGTTGAGTAATCGAGTCGACGTTAAGTGAAATCTATCAGCAGTAGCAAAGAAATAAGGAGCTGATAGATTGTTGTTAAAAATCGGAATCCAAACATTTGATTCGTGGATTATAAGATTAGTATTAACACCAAGTATCCATGAAAGAAATATACAAAATGAAGAAAATCTTGTCAGTGAAATTAAATGAAACATTTTTTTCGAGAGAGGAAAATATTACAAACAATTTACTCTTCATTATATCCATTGGATTGTGTTTACAATTGTTGTTGTACTTTTTTGTTGCCAAAACACAATCAGGATTATATTCATTGGATAATTATCGAGATTTTTTTGTCTTCGAATCTTAATGATTATTTTTAAAGTAGAAATTATTAATACATTAGTCTCTATTTTGGTGTTCGTTTGAAGATTCAATCGTGATTACGACTTGAAAAAGTTGTTAATCAGTCTAAACAATTTAAATCTAAAGGAAATCATAACCTGGTTTAACATTCACAGTAATACGTTAATCTATCAAGATTACGATAGATTCTGGGTGGATCTTGAGTACCGGGTTCAATTTGTCGGTAACTAGCATTTGGTGCTAATATGGTTGCATGAGCTCGACGGTTTAATGTTCTTGCACTGATTATCACCACAGGACTGACGTGAAGATCAGGTACCGAGTTGGAAGGAGGTGATGATGTAGAAGTTGTTGTTGTTGTTGTTGTGAGAGTTATTGGTGCTGTTGAAGAGGAAGACGCTGCTGTTGATGCAGAACTTGAGTCTTGGGTTGACGATAATGTTGATGACTGATTGGAGAGGCGACTATTTAATGCTCGAGCAATTTTTCTCATATTATACCAATGGATCCGAATTCTGTCAAATCTTGACCCAGTCAACAGAGGAAAATTTTTTGAGCAGTTTTTACAAATTTTTGACTCAATTTTGAGTGAAAAATTTTTCGAGTGATTATATTTACTATTTTTTGAGTAAAAATTATGTGAGGAAGTGCATATTCAGTCAAAAAAAGGATTTATAAGGACAAGTTTTTGTTCAGAGTTTTAATTGAAAAGATTCAATTTTATTGAGAATCAGTAGAAAATTGGTTAATTGGAGATCATTTGAATTTGACGTGATTTTTCAAAAATATATGGTAAAATTGAGATGAATTTATGAGTTTGATTTTTTTCTATCAGGTTGAATAGATTCATTTGAAAATGGTAATAATTGAGTAAAAAAATAGGATTACAATGTTTTGAGCTGAAGTAACAATTTGTAAATATTTGAAAATTAACAATTTGAGAAAATTAAATTTTTTGAATCGAGCGCTTCCTTGAGATCAATTTAAATGGTGGAGAAAATTCACTTTTTAATTTAAGAAGACTTTTATTATTGATTCTCCATGATTGGAATGACCGAAAAACGGCCATTTTATTGGTACAAAGGGAGAAAATCGTCTCCATAAAATTTTGCATCATCATCTTCATCATCATCTTCATCATCTAAACAACCAATAGGAATGACCAGGTACCACGTGAGAGGTGGTACCTGGTAATGTTACATTTAAAACTGGTTGCAACTAGTTTGTTGCATTTCGTCCGGGGTACATGAAAAGATCAACGTCCACGTTGATTTACAATTTAGTAGAATTATCATAATTAATGAAGGATTAGTTAACATTAAATATTGACTATTAAAATATGAAAGGTGTTAGTAATTAATGATGTCCATCCTGGAATTCCGATAACCAATGTGAAATGTTCTGTCCGTTTTTGACCATCTCTCGTACAATTTCGGCTGAAGGTATTGGTATATTGTGGTCTGTTAATTTTTGTATTTCCATATAAGCCTTGAGTGTTACTCTTGAATCTCGTTCTGGAGAATGACCGATCGTGACATGAGAATCATCTTCTCGACGTAATTTTTGAAATTTGTAGAACAGGAATTTGTCAATGGATACCAGACCAATTGGTTGTTTACCTGGCCATAACTCTTGAAGATCAACGTGTTGAATATTATAAACTCTGAGTCGAGAGGGTGTCAATTGTAGTTTTTGCAGATCGTCTTTACCTTGGGTTATTAATCGTCGACCTCTGGAAATTTCTGCCACTTGCATTGCAATCTCGTCCAAAGTTAATCCTTTTGTTAAATCATTGATTTGTAGTCCAGTGATTCGAGTGAGGGGATTTATAATATAATGATTTTTCACCTGGGCATAATAAACAGTTTGGATACGTATTTCTGGGCCAAACCAACCGGATAAATGGACACTACCTACTCCACCGTGACCATCTCCTTCAATGTCCACAGCTAATGTTTCCTTTTTGTTTGTTTTAGGGCCAATTGGTACATAATTTTCTAATTGTTCGGGTATTGGGTTATTTAAATTTTTCCACCAAGGTTTTCCGCCATAAGCTGCTCGTAATTTACGTCGACGAAGTTTTCGTTGTTCTCTTACATAAGCATTTTTCTTTGATTTAGATTGTACAACGGCGGTTATGGTGACCTGATGATCAGTTTTAAAAGGAAGCTCGGGACAATTTTTACGGAAGTGACCAAGTTCACTGCAATATGAGCAATAATTACAATTAATTTTCATATGATCAGAACGGAAACACAAAGAGCAATGATTTTCGGGTATTTGAATTAGTTGAATCTGGGTAGAATTTCTGCTATTTTTATAATTTAATAGTTCAGTGTATTGATTTAGTTTATGATGGGCCATTCGTATTTTATCAGGGTGATTAGCTGTTACTGTTAATTTAGTGTACTTATTCATCTCCTTCGGTGTTCCACTGATCTCATATTCAGGTGAAATAATTTCTGGTCTCCAAACATGGCCAAAGTAACTGGTGAATTTGGGTGCAAATATTGATAGCACAAGGAAACATTGTCTGAAAATTGCTTCTGATGGCGAGGTGAATGAAATTCGATCTATTTTAACCGCATTTCGTCGTTGTTTAGCTTCCATTTTTTGTTGAAATGCTTCTAATTTAGGATTTGGAGCTGCATAGTTATTTTCCCATCCCGACGCCATCCTATTTGTAAAGAGAGAGAAGAGAAAAGAAAAACTTAAATTATTCATTTACCCCAAATCACCGGAGTTTGAATAATAAGATTTTAACCCATCACCGGATAATTTTAGTTAATTGAATTCCCATCACCGGGAAATGATTATATTTATTTGTCTTGGCTGTTTTTTATCCCCATCACCGGGGTAATTAATTTACTGCCCCAGCACCGGAGCTTAAATAAATTTTAATAACACTGATGTAGTGGAATTCTAGTTTCTACAGTTTCATCTTTCTTGTTGCTTTTTTCTACAATAATTGAATTTATAGATCGTTTTGGAATTGGTATAAATTTACAACCTATCAAGCAAGTAAGGAAACTAATTGTAATAACTAATGGTATCCAGATCCATTGCGAGATATTTATTTTCCAATTTATTTTTACGTTATTTATACTATTTTCTATTTTAGATTGAGCTTCATCAATTAATGTAAAATCGAGTGGTTCAATTTGTAATTCATGAGCTGATGGTTGAGTTAATCGTAGATTGATTGCATGTGTATGTTCTGATACTGGTGAACCTTGACTGTGAATTTGAAACTTTTGGACTGTATATTCTAGGTCATCAATAGTAAAATTAGTATATTTTGATAATCTTATCACATTATTTGGACAAATATATTTAATATTACTATATAAAGTAATTGGGTGTCCTGCACAATGTATTAAATACTGCTCTCCCATTTGTTTAACTTGAATCGTTTCTGCGTATGTGGTAACATTAGGGCTATTGCTGAAACAAACTTCATTCTTCCAAAGTTCAATTTTCTTCAAGTTTTCTTTACAATTCGATACTTTCTTAAAGATAGGATTATGACCTTTCAAGTCCTTCTCGCTAATCTCACAGAATCGATAATCAGTGATGTTGACTAATACATATTCTGGACCTTTATATGTAACTTTACAAGTGTGTGTATTATTTTTATTATATAATGTAAATGCATCTGCTTGAAATATTTGGTTAGTGGTATCTCGTAAAAATGTTGTAAAATTTACCATTAATGTTGGAAATCTTTCGTTATTGTATACATTCACATTAACATTTTCAATTTCATCTAATGAACATTCTGGTGAGCAGGGTAAAATAATTTTGAAGTATTTAAAGAAATTCTTATCAATCCTTGGTTTAGCTTCTCTAATTGTTTCATTAAAATGTTTTAATTGATTAAGCTGGTTATTTGCTTGCGTTACTGTATCGGCGGCTTGAAATGTTATTAACGGTAAATATTGAGGCAGTTGATTCACATCGAAAGAAATTAGAAATAGTTGTTGGCTTACATTATGTAATTGTTCAAACTACTTTTTTATCAGCTTCTTATATTCTTGGTTAGACTCTGCGATGGATGTTAGTACTGGTTGTATTTCTATTTCGGGATTGAAAATGTGTTTATATAAATAGTTAACGCCACTAATTACTATTCCACCAACTATTATTGTGGTGGCTACAGTTCCCGCAGTGATTATTTCTCGTCTTATTTTTATAATATTTTCTTCTGGTTTAGTTGTTACATTCGGTATATTACGAATAGGATTTATGTAATTTTCATCAATAAATGATGAACAATGTTCTTCAAATTTGTCCAGAATTTTCCTTACATATTTACACATGGCTGGATTATACTCACATGTAATGGATTCATTTCTTTCCTTGTCTGTTTTTAGAACAATTGGGATTTCTTTACATGGGTTTGAAAATGCTAGTATGACAGAGACTTGTTGAGCTGAGTTCTTGGGTGATAGTCAGTTTTTCTCCATAGAATAGGTTCACCAGAGATAAAAGGAGAAATCTCTAACATCTCAATTCGTGTAAGTATACTTAAGATTGTTATTAAATTAATTAAATTTCTATGAAAGTACGGCTTGAGTTGATTACTATGGGCTCGTCTTATTTTTTCTTTTTTATCAGTTCGTAATATTTTATAAGTGGTTTCTCCTTGTTTCTCTATCACCTTATATGGTCCTTTAAATTTTTGCTTCAATTTCTTTGGTCCCTGAAATTGTTTGTACATAACTTCATCTCCTACTTGATAAGTTCGTAATTTCTTTCGATCATGTTGTAATTTTTGATTTTCTTTTGAGTTCAAAGAGTAAAGCTTCGCTTGATCCTGAATCTCAGACCATTTTTTGATTGTTGATCTTAAATCTGAAGGTAATTGCTTGAATTTTGGAGTGTTTATTATAATATCAATGGGTAATTTCGGTTGACGACCGTATAGTAAATAAAAAGGTGATGCTTTTGTGGATTGATTAATACTTGTATTGTAAGCGAATCCCATCACCGGAATTAAATCGCTCCATTTTCTAGTATTTTCTTTTTTGCAATAATGTGTCAACATCGAACAAAGGGTTTGATTAACTTTCTCTGTTAATCCATTGGTTGCTGGGTGATAAGCAGTTGAGAATGACCATTTACTTTCAAAGAATATTTTAACTTGTTCAACTACTGAAGAAATAAAATTTCTACCCTGATCTGAGACAATTGTTCGAGGACAACCGTGTCGAAGGAAAATAGAATCAATAAGAAAATGGGCTGTTGATTCTGCGGTCATATCCTTTATCGCTTTTACCTCAACCCATCTAGTGAAATAATCAGTACATACGATAATGTAATTGTTTTTATGTGATGTTGGGAATGGACCAACTAAATCAATACCAATTTTATCGAAAGCCTGATTAACAATAATTGATTTTAAAGGGGCTTCTAATGTGCCACTACCTCTCTTATCTAATTGACATGTTAAGCAACTCCTAACATAGTAAGTTATATCTCTACTCATCTGAGGCCACCAATATTGTTGTTTGATTTTATTGTAAGTTGAAAAGATCCCTGGGTGACCAGACAAAGTTGAATCATGATATTCATGTAAAATTTGTTTTATTAATCTTTTAGGTGTAACTATATTCCAACTCTCACCATAATGATTAATGGTCAAGCGATATAATAGATTGTCTTTTACTTTATATTTTGAAATTATTTTTCTCTCTTTTGGCTCTAAATAAGCGAAATTCTCTAATTGCTCAATTATTTTAATTATTTTTGGATCTCTTCTTTGCTCATCAACAAGATCTATTTTCTCTTCAATGATTTGGGTAACTAATAAGGTAAATAACTCTTCACATTCATCTCTTTGATCATCATAAACAATATCACCAACTGGGTATCGTGATAAACAATCAGCATCTGCATGAGTCTTTCCTGATTTATATTTAACTGTAAAATCAAATGATTGGAGTGCCATTGCATAACGTTGTAATCGAGCGGGAAGAACCTTTTTTGAATGAATATGGCATAATGCACAATGGTCAGTAACTACTTCGAATTTAATTCCCTCTAAATAGACTTGGAATTTCTGTACTGCCCAAACAATGGCCAAGCATTCCTTATCGGAAACTGGGTAATGTAATTCTGCTCCTCTCAATATTCGAGAGGCAAATCCAATTGGATGAAAACCATTCTCATCTCTTTGTAATAAAATTGCACCTAAACCGTAACCTGAAGCATCCACTCGTAACTGTGTTTCCTTATTTGGATCATAATGAGCAAGGACTGGTGGAGTGGTTAGTTTCAATTTTAACTCATTAAAAGAGTTTTCCTGCTCTGGACCCCAATTGAAAGGTAAATCTTTTCTAGTTAAGTTGGTCAAGGGTCTAGCGATATTAGCAAAATCCTTGATGAACCTACGGTAATAAGAACATAAAGCAACAAATGATTTGATATCTCTCACTGTCTTTGGAGTGGGAAACTGTTGTACTTTAATTATTTTTTCTGGATCAACTTGTTGACCACTTTCACTGATAACATGACCTAAAAATAAAATTTTTCTTTTTAAGAAAGAACATTTATTAGGTTTCAGCGTTAATCCTGCATTTTGAAGTCTTACAAATATCTTTTCTAATTTATTTAAATGTTCTTCTTCTGTTTCAGAATAAATTAATAGATCGTCAATGAATACTAAACAAGTGTTGTAAATTAGTCCGCTTAGTACCACACTCATCATTCTCATGAATGAAGAAGGTCCATTGGCCAAACCAAATGGAAGGCGAGTGTATTCGTATAACCCGCTTGGGGTAACAAAAGCTGTTTTGGGTTGATCCTTTGGATCCATTGCCATTTGGTGATATCCTGATCTTAAGTCTAATAATGTGTAAAGTTTCATTCCCCTAAGACTATCTAAATAATCTTGAATATTTGGTAAAGGGAATTTATCTTTGACTGTAATCTCATTTAATTTTCGATAATCAACACATAATCTCATTTCTGTTGTTCCCTTTTTTGATACTAATACAATTGGAGAGGCCCATGGTGAACAAGAAGGTATGACGATTCCATCATCTATTAATTCATTTATTGACTTTTCTGCTATATTTCTTTTCAAATCTGACATTCGATACGGTTTCTGGGCTATTGGTGGATGATTCCCTGTATCAATTTGATGAGAATAAACATTGGAAAAGCCTAATTCTTTTGATGTTGCTGCAAACACACATCGATATTTAGTGATTAATTCATTAAGTTTTTCTCGAGTAGTTAATTCTATTTCATCATTAATTTCAAGTTTTAATTCATTCATCACGTTGTTGATATAAATTGTTTCATTATTTTCTTCCCCATCACCGGAGACTGAAAATAATGAGGATAAACTAATTGTTGATGAATGAATTTTTTCTGTTGTTATTGATGACGATTTTATCGAACCTAAGGTTGATTCATAGTCGGAAGAAACAATTGACGAGGTCGTTAATGGGTTTTTTCTTGCTTTAAAAGTTAAATCTAATTTTTCGAATTTCTCTTTCGGATTCAGTGGAATTATTAACTTTCTCCTTTTACAATCAATAAAAAATTGACCTGTTTCTAAAATATTTTGTCCGATTATTGCTTCAATTCCTGCGGGTAAAATGTCGACAATTATCATTGGTGATTTCAATTCAGTTGTAGTTGCGCCATCTGAAATTTCTAATTTGATATAACTTTCACCAAGAACATTTAAAGGTTTATTTCCGGCTGTTAGATGAATTGGACCTTTATAATCATGAAATTTGAGAGCTAATTGATCAGCTAATTTCTTGGATAATAAAGACACTTCAGCTCCTGTATCTACTAAACAATCTACGTATTGACCTTTAATTTTTGCTTTTGTGAAAATAAGTTGATTTTTTTCTTTGAATAAATTTGATATTATAGAGTTAGAAAGTTTGGTTTCCTCTTCATCTTCATATTCAGTGTAAACTGTTTTTACTACTTTTGTTTTTCGTTCAGTTGATGGTGAACGTGATCGTGATCGTGGTCTTCCTCTGCCCTGTGGGTGAGGAGAACCTTGTCTAGGTCTACCTCTTGGTCTAGGACTCAATGATCTGTTTCTTTGAGATGTTGATGGAGGATAATAATAATTTTCTGGTCGGGGTGGACGCATTGAACGAGGAGGAGATCTACTCAAATTCCTATTCAAATACCATGGTTGCTTTCTATTATCTTGTGATTTAGTTTGTGCTCTCCAATTATTATCTTTGGATGTCGATGGACTTTGATTGGTCCACCCAATACTCTTACGCTCACTTGGTTGATCAACTAATCTTGGACACTCATTTCTTTTATGACCTGGCTCATTGCAACCATAACAAATGATTTGTTGATTGTTATCTTGTTTCTGATTGCTGGGTGGATAATTATTGTTTCGATAATTGTTATCTCTGTAATTATCTCTATAATTATTACGATAACCTCTTGGTCTAAAATAGTTGCTTCCATAATCATTCCTATTTCGAAAACTTTCTCTCTCTCTCCGTTTCATATCATGTTGGAAAGTAAGACAATCTAATCTCTCCGTTATTTGCTGTAAATGTTGAGACAAGGCTGTAATTGTATTTTTCAATTGTTCATTCTCTTCATGCTCGGCCAAATCATCATTTTTAGATAAAGTTGATCTTTCAGCTAAGGTTACCTTAGTAATAAAATCAGAGGAAGAATCTGCGGTTAGTAAATCTAATCGTGTTCGAATATTGGCTCTTAAACCTCTATCAATGAAACTATTTACCAATTCCTCTTGCATTTCTGGGTTAATTCGTCTGCATAGATCTCTAACCTCATAAGAATAGGAAATGGCTGATTGGTCTGATCTTTGTTTTTTATTATTTAATTCTTTGATTAGATTCTTTCGATACCCTGAAGGGGCTAAATCAGAGACTAATTTAATTTTTAATTCTTCAAATGTTTTTGGTATTGCATCACCAGTTAATGGTTTTATTCTGCATCGATACCATCTACTAGCGGTTCCTGTTAAATAGGCTGGTAAAGCTTTCAATTTAATATTTTCATCCCAATCAAGGGCAACCGCTGCTGACTCAAAATGATCTAACCAATCAAGTAAATCCTCATCCCCATCACCGGAGAAGTTAGGGATATGTAACTGTTGATTAACTGTAGAGCTTAACTTGTTTTTCTTTTCTTTACTAATTCCCATCACCGGGAATGGTAAAGTATTATCATGGTCCATTTAAGGATTGTAATGTGTTTCAATGTATAATTGATTTAATTTAATTATAAACCAAATTGTTAGGGTTATAAATGGAGAGAGGAAACACAATAACTTGATTATTGTGATTGTATGGAAATAAATTTTAAAATTAAATATTTTTTCACTGATTTTCAGTTCTCTCTCATCGATAAGTATACTATTAACATTTAATTCAAAATATCCTTGGTTCATATCAACAACAACAGATGCATATAAAACATAACCAACAACAGAAGGTCTTACACATTTTCTTAATCAATACTTGTTTTAATGTTCTACCAAATTCAGTTCAATCTCATTCAATTAGTAATAAATTGATAATTTTTCTTTGATTCTGTTCAATTTGATTAATTGATAATTCAATTCAATGATTAATTGATAATTAAGTTCAAGGATTAATTATTAATTAAGTTCAATTCGATTCGATTCAGTTCAATTTGATTAATTGATAATTAAGTTCAATGATTAATTGATAATTATGTTCAATTCGATTCTATTCAATTCAATGATTAATTGATTTATAATTTATTTACCTTCGATTTAGTAATTTTCTGATTCTTCAAGTTAATTAATTCAGGAGATGATTTAAGTTAATTAATTCCGGAGATGATTCAAGTTAATTAATTCAGGAGATGATTCAAGTTAATTAATTCAGGAGATGATTCAAGTTAATTAATTCCGGAGATGATTCAAGTTAATTAATTCCGGAGATGATTCAAGTTAATTAATTCAGGAGATGATTCAAGTTAATTAATTCAGGAGATGATTCAAGTTAATTAATTCAGGAGATGATTGATTTGATTTAACTTTACTAAACATGACAGTGATCAAATTCATTCTAGGAATGAGGTAATCGAATTAAATTTATTGTAAAAGTAAATTGATTGAAATTTATTTTCGATCATTCTGATTATTCTGAGAGCGATTTATTCTATTACTTATCTTAGTTCAATGATCAATCAACTTATAATTGATTTAATTACCGGTGCAATTAATGCACTTTATTCGTTTAGTTAATTACCTAAATCTCAGTTTTAATCAATGAATAAGTACTTTATTAATTGAGCATAGTATCTAATTAACTCTTCTTTTGATACTTGGTGTTTTATATTGCTAGAATATATTTCAGTGATCGATAATTCATGTTAGATTAAGTGCAATATACTTATCTTGTCTCTCCGAAGATTGCAATTCGCCCAATTGTTTGTCTCACCTCCGATTTGTCAGGTTGTCCAGGTTGATTTATCAGGTGGATTAATTATTACTTATAATTTCTTATGATAAGTTATTAATTTTATTAGACAAATTCTTTGTTTTCAAACCCAATTAATTCAAATATCTGTTACCTTTACCATACACTTCCAATGTAGGTTAGCATGAGTAATTAATTTCTATCTGCACCGTGATTACCTGGAAGTAATTTTCTTTACCAGATTAGTCTCTTTTATTCAGGTAAGAAGGTATCTAAATTGTTAGCACAGCAATTGGTTTTAACCAATTATTTTCTGGGTTTATCTTGAGTAAGATAAATAGTAGTTTATTTTCACTGAATCAATTCGTACAGTTTACCTAATTATTAGGTACATTGATAGGCACAAATACTGATTTTTATTGTTACTACACTGTATTTGAACTTCTTTTTCACTTAACTCACTGAATTAAGTTCACAACATTGATTTATTATCAATTTAAAGTCACCCAATTTAAGTAGATGAAAAAAGGTTAACTTAATGCACCAGGTTTTAGTCTTAGACTAATTTTGTTTCACTATTCAATTAATAAAAATACTATGATTTAACTTTATTAGATAGGAATTACATCCTTTTTTTTTTCACAAAGGTAAAATTTTTACTTTCACAATTCACTATTAAGTACTTATTTGAAAGTAACTATCCCCGTAAGGGTGCCAATCATGGAGAAAATTCACTTTTTAATTTAAGAAGACTTTTATTATTGATTCTCCATGATTGGAATGACCGAAAAACGGCCATTTTATTGGTACAAAGGGAGAAAATCGTCTCCATAAAATTTTGCATCATCATCTTCATCATCATCTTCATCATCTAAACAACCAATAGGAATGACCAGGTACCACGTGAGAGGTGGTACCTGGTAATGTTACATTTAAAACTGGTTGCAACTAGTTTGTTGCAATGGCAATAAAAATCAGGATTTTCTGATTTATCTTTGGCTTTTTCTTGATGGACTTTTTCACACTAATCAATCTCCATGAGAATCTCAATCTGACTTTCAACTTGTCCATCAGAATCATCAATTTCCATGGGAAGTGAAAAAAATCTGTCACATGACATTTCAACTTCCATTGAATTTAAATCATCAACATCAAGCTGATTTTGAGATTGATTGTTGATTTTTTCAAATTGAACATTGTCAAGGAGCTGATTATCACTTGGCTTTAAAACTCTTTGGGTTGTATAATTGAAATGAAATTCGCATGTATTATTGACGGGGTCAACAGTCAAAGTCCAATTCCAATTGATGTTGATTTGTTGGTCGACAATTTGATTATTTTCATTTCTTTTTGATTCCATTTTCTAATAATTGAGTGTCTACATTGGAAATTAATAGAAATACAAAAAATAACGAAAGGAAAAATTAACATAAACAAATAGCTAAACGATCAATGAAACAGCTGAAGAAAAATTTCAAACACAATATTTTACTCAGAACTGTTTAATTCTTACCTTGATTGTTATGAATTTAGATTCCTGGTGTGTTAATTGAGTTGAATATTTAAAAATTCACAAAAGAATAGAAAAAAATCACAATTAAAAAACAAAAACACTGTCCAAAAAACGAAGTGATTAAAGTGCGGTGAATGGTCTAAGCGCGAAAAAGCCAAATGATGAAAAATATTCGATTCATTTGAATTTGGCTTTTTTTCTGGTTCCAATGTTTCAATTATTGTGAAGAAAAGCTTCAACTAGGAAGTCATTTTTGTAGGTGTGAAAGTAGTCGAGACTCTTTATAATGAACGATTTTCTTTTCACTTGTTCGTATTTGATAATTTCCAACTGATCTGAGCGATTTTCCAATTTGTGAATATGATCAAATTGAAACATGAATTCTCCTGTGAATCCTTTAAATTTAACGGCGAATGGTGAGCTTTTGAATGCGTTGCAAACAAAGAGTATTTTTGACGACACTTCCAGAATGATTTCAATTTGGTAGAAAGTTCCATTAACTGATCTGAAAACAGAATCATTTCTTGTTTTATCATCAGCATAGCTTCTTGATGAATATCGAATAAAATCAATGGAAATTGTTTTCAGGTATTTGATCTTGTTGAATCTTCCGACCATGAAGAGGCCAAAATCTCTAAGTAACAAATCCAGAACTTGATTAGCTAGGAAACCATTCCTATCAATTGATTCATCCGGGAGCATGGTAATTACTTTTTGTTGGTTATCCAGAAAATTTCCAAATGTTTTTCTCTCACGGGTTGAGAGAGGCCAGAAGTTGACTTTACTCTCCATGAGTTCACGATGATTAAAATCATTGAGAAAGACTCTGACTAGATTCTGAGCGATGTTGAATGATCTTCTAACCTTATCTTTCAATATGCCCATTTGGTTTTCAACTGGATAAGCTGAAAGATTTGCAAAAGGCCCAAGTGATGAAACTGAATCGGCAAGATGCGATAAAATATGAAGATTGTATGTTTTTTGGCACTTTCCATACAACTTATCAACACCTGATTGAAATTCGTCAACTAAATTTCTAATCTCAGAAACCATATCTAATGATATTGATTCTGAATTTAGAATAGAATATATTCTAGCTAGACACAGCGTATTGTTTACGACTTTCTTGGTGAAAAGGCCAGAAGAGCAGCACGGAAAGTAATAACATAGGAATGAATCATATTCCGCCGATTTCCAGTAATTGATTTGATTCAGTTCTCTCGGTGGCCGGGATAAATTTGATGGAACTTTTATCACTTTGAGTCTTGATCCTAGTTGCGTTTTAAATGAATTTCGATCTTGACCAGGATCAACAATTCCAGCAAGTTTTCCTGAAAGCCAGGATTTATAAAATATTGAGCGGACTATTCCCAAAATGATGCAGTGCATCGGCTCAACTGAGAAGCCGTTAACGATGTCAAAATCTTTCAGTTTCAGCAATGGTGAGGGTCCAATGAGTCCTCTGAATCTAGTCATTTCAGGTAGATCATTTTCACCTAATAGAAAATTTTCAAAATCAAGAAAGTCTTGTTTTTTTCTTCTGAAGGCTTGAATTTGTTCCCTTGATAGAATAGGATATTCTCTAGCCTTTTGATGAGTACCGGCTGTGATCAAGCACCAATCACAGCCATTGAGGTGGTTGAATTATCGCACGTTCCGCAGATACGCTCGCATGGGCGCATCAGCAATAGCAGCAACAAGATGGAAAGTTGATTTCACTTCTATTGTATTTGAAAATTTCCAAACTATTGGGTTCTCAGAAAGTGAAATTAGTTCTTGAACGATCGGTCCCAAATAAATTTCGACTGGTTGCTTTTTGTGACCAACAAATAGACCAACTAAGAAAAAATTCTGCCTCATGAACTTTTTAGACATTTCATTGATTGTAAAGAAAATAGGAAAAATTTGAGCTTTTGAACTACCACCAGCAGCAACCTCATCTGCGTGAAGAGTCAGAGTGTATCTTTTTATGGTAGAGTCAACATATGATGATTTGATTCTTCTTGCTTCCGATGAATTGCAAATTTCAAGATTGTTGAAATTGGAATCATTCCACGATGTTTCTGGATATAAAGGTAAATGAGTTTCCAATTGATTCCGTAGAAAGATATGTAGAAAATATTTATCTTGAACAAGATCAACAGCAAAACTTTTTCCATCACATTCATAATCACCGTAATACCTTGGCTCACCACAGAAAGGACCATGTGAATGACCATTGTCACATATTGTATAAACACCAATTGAATTGTTCTTAGCTCGAATGTCCCAAAAATATCTGATATTTGGCAGTTGAATTGATTCTTTAGAATATCTATTCAGATAAATGTTGAAAAGGTTTACAACTTTTTCAGCTGCACTCAAAGAAACACCAGGATAAGCTAAGATAGACGACAAAACTGCCTCAGCGAAATCACTTTTTTTCACATGACCAAAATTTTCACTTTCAGACGAATCAGTTGCATTTGTAATTGATGGAAGTGATGATAATGATGATGATTGTGATGATGGTGATGAAGGTAAAACATTTTCATTTAATCCACTTTCATAAAAAGGCAAAGAGATTTCACTGAGTGAATGAACATTTTCTGAGGTTTCAACATCAGGAAGGTTGAACAGGTAGTTTTCATTATCTACTTCCTGTTTTTTACGCTTTAAACGATTAATTGATCTTTTTGATGAGTTCATTTTGTTTACAAAAAGATTTAAATACAAATAAATATAAACAGATGATAATTTTATCAAGAAAGGAAAAGGAAACTTGATTTTAATCACAAAAGGAAACAAAAGATAAGATAAGAGAAAATTTAGAATAGAATTTATTTGTTCTATTCTAAATATGCTTTTTCATTGGGGAAAAAGCATAAAAAGCATAAAAAAAGCTAAAAAAAGCATAAAAAGCTTAAATTCTAAAAAAGCTTAAATTCTATTCTCTTTAAAAGAGCATAAAGAGCATTTAATTCACATGTTTCGTCTCATTGAGACTGTGCTTTTATTCAAACTGTTAATTGTTTTGTTAATTGTTTTGTTAATTAGTTTTTTTTATAAAATTTGTGTGATATTAGACTTTTTTTTATAAGTTTTATGTTCAAACGTATCAGGATTGATACAAAGAAGATTTTAAAACGAAAAAACAAAAAGGTTAGCGCCATCAAAAACCAGCGAACTCTGCTAGCAACAATTTGTCGTCTAATGGAAGACGAAAGCTTAATTGTTTGTGTTTCAAGGCTGATTGATTCAGCCGAAAATGAAAAAATTCTACCATTTGGGTTCAAAATCAAGACAAAATTGATTCCGTGTGGTGTGAAATTTAATAAAATCCATACTAATAATCTAGTTCATGTTGGCGTGGATGGGGTCAAGCCTATCGAGGCAATGATCGTAGTTACGGCTGGTAAGTTTATTTGTTTATTCTGATTCCCAAATTCTAATTTATATTACTTTGATTTTCAGAGGATTCTAAAGAGCTTTGTAAAATCTATTGTGAATTTGTTACAAAATATGAAAAAAGCAAAAAACAGTGCGCAACCTTTCACAAGCAGATAAATCATTGGTTTCTGAATGAGGAGATAAAAATCACAAGTTTCAAAGCCAGCAGCTTGCCAACCATTCCTGAAGAAAATTTTGATTCATTGGTAAGAAGAATTGAGAGGTTGAAAAGACGACAGTTTGCAAGACCTGGAAAAGATTCAAATTTTCCACAGGTGAACAGTGAACTCATTGAAATTGGAGAATCACAATCTGATACTGATTCAGAAGAAGAAACCACTTCTGATTTCGAGCCGACTTCACATCGAAAAATTGATTCAATTACAAGTAGATCTCGAAAATCTCCAAGAAGTGAAATAAGTCAAAATGACAAAATAAATTCTACATTGGAGAAAATGAAATCTATCGCATCGACCTACCATTCTTCATCATCTGAAAAGGTTTTCTTCACCTCAACATGTTCGATTCTGGAATATGTTACAAAGATTGTTGAAAGTTTTACAGGTGTAGAATTTTATCAATCGTTTTCAAACGATTACGATAGCCTAAGATTCATTTCTGAAAATGATGAGACACGCTATTTGAGTAAAGAAGTTATTAATGTTGAAGGGATTTTGCCTCTTCCTTCGGTACATTATAAACAAGCGATAAATTTCAAGCCTGATAAACATAAGGCTGAGAATATTGTCTACAATATAATTAGACTTTGTTTCCCTGAGCATTGGATTTCTAATGTAACTCTTCGTGGTTCTGGAGGAAGAACATCATTGATCTCTATATGGAATCATGTTGAACCATTACGATGGCCATTAGGTTCACCAGTTGACCCAAATTTAGGCGAACGTCGATTCAGAGCTCTACTTGGTAAGTTGTTTATTTTCTAAAAAATTTTCAATTTAAATTCCACTTCTTGAATTTTTTCACAGATCATGCTGTTAGAATCAGTGGGAAAAAGTCATACAATAAAGATTTGGAAGCAGATATGGTTTCTTCATTGTCGAAAGCAATGTGTTATGTTCGCAGCAAACTGGTCCCTGTTATTACTACAAGAATCAATAAATCGGACATCTCATTATATACTAAAGACGATACTTTGGTAACCAGAGAATCTTCTCCAGCAACATTTTCAGTCGACGATCAACCTCCTTTAAAAGTTCAAGAAAAGACAAAATTGAAAAAAGTCAAGGAAATTAAAGCCATGAAGATTTCAGCTTTGAACGCTGGTGCTTTTGATGACATCGATGAAGATGAATCAGATGAATCTCAAGAATCAGACAACGATGAAGATATTTTGGTGATTGCTCGTAAGCGACAAAGGATTCAGTATGAAGAGAGAAATAAACCAACAAAAGTGACTCAAAATATCAACATTGACAAAAATCAACCAGTGCCATCGACCTCCGAACAACAAGAAACAATTGTTTTTGAACAAATTTGTGACCCACAAAATGTACCAGAAAAAATTCAAGATCATCCAGTCCCAGATGATTTACCAGAAAAAATTCAAAGTTGTTCATCCGAACAAAAATCAGTCCATGAAGGAATGGCTTTGACTCAACCTCTCCCACTTGCAAGTTTAAGCGCTGAACAGTTGACTCTTTTTGAAAACAGAGTTTCAGCTATTCCACTGCAAGTCAAAGATAAGCCGACCATTAAGTGATGATAATGATGATGATTGTGATGATGGTGATGAAGGTAAAACATTTTCATTTAATCCACTTTCATAAAAAGGCAAAGAGATTTCACTGAGTGAATGAACATTTTCTGAGGTTTCAACATCAGGAAGGTTGAACAGGTAGTTTTCATTATCTACTTCCTGTTTTTTACGCTTTAAACGATTAATTGATCTTTTTGATGAGTTCATTTTGTTTACAAAAAGATTTAAATACAAATAAATATAAACAGATGATAATTTTATCAAGAAAGGAAAAGGAAACTTGATTTTAATCACAAAAGGAAACAAAAGATAAGATAAGAGAAAATTTAGAATAGAATTTATTTGTTCTATTCTAAATATGCTTTTTCATTGGGGAAAAAGCATAAAAAGCATAAAAAAAGCTAAAAAAAGCATAAAAAAAGCTAAAAAAAGCATAAAAAGCTTAAATTCTAAAAAAGCTTAAATTCTATTCTCTTTAAAAGAGCATAAAGAGCATTTAATTCACATGTTTCGTCTCATTGAGACTGTGCTTTTTATTCAAACTGTTAATTGTTTTTGTTAATTGTTTTTGTTAATTAGTTTTTTTTATAAAATTTGTGTGATATTAGACTTTTTTTTATAAGTTTTATGTTCAAACGTATCAGGATTGATACAAAGAAGATTTTAAAACGAAAAAACAAAAAGGTTAGCGCCATCAAAAACCAGCGAACTCTGCTAGCAACAATTTGTCGTCTAATGGAAGACGAAAGCTTAATTGTTTGTGTTTCAAGGCTGATTGATTCAGCCGAAAATGAAAAAATTCTACCATTTGGGTTCAAAATCAAGACAAAATTGATTCCGTGTGGTGTGAAATTTAATAAAATCCATACTAATAATCTAGTTCATGTTGGCGTGGATGGGGTCAAGCCTATCGAGGCAATGATCGTAGTTACGGCTGGTAAGTTTATTTGTTTATTCTGATTCCCAAATTCTAATTTATATTACTTTGATTTTCAGAGGATTCTAACCTCCGAACAACAAGAAACAATTGTTTTTGAACAAATTTGTGACCCACAAAATGTACCAGAAAAAATTCAAGATCATCCAGTCCCAGATGATTTACCAGAAAAAATTCAAAGTTGTTCATCCGAACAAAAATCAGTCCATGAAGGAATGGCTTTGACTCAACCTCTCCCACTTGCAAGTTTAAGCGCTGAACAGTTGACTCTTTTTGAAAACAGAGTTTCAGCTATTCCACTGCAAGTCAAAGATAAGCCGACCATTAATCGTGGAGATGGCGCTAAAAATGTAAGTGGTGCTATAGATGATATTACCGATTCATCAAGAGATTCAGTGATTACCAAATTAACCACTACTAAACCAGAATCATCTCATGCTATTGAATCTTTTCAACCTGATCAATATTCTAAGACCAGACAGCACCCAAAAAAAGATGGATCAATCTCTACTTACACTGATGGTGAATTCGTTTCATCAGAAATTTCGCTAAGTGAAAATTATCTCAGCCCTGTTCAAAGCTCAACACCGAAGCGCCAGAGTGAGGAAGAGGTCAATGAATCTGATAAAAAGTTGAAAGTTTCTTTGTCTGGAAATGAAGATACAGATTCAACTTCAACGATTATATCAACAAAATCTCGAGATATTCCAGCAACAAAGAAAGACTCACAAATTAGTCAGTCATCATCAAGACCTCGTTGGATGGATTTGACAGACGAGGAAATCGAGGAAATGCTCGCAGCTCGAAGTAAACGGGGCAAAGATGAAAATCAAGCTTAATTGTGTTGAAAATGAGAGAATCAGGTTTTTATATTGAATCTACATTTAGAAAATTACAATTTCAATTATACAACATTCCAATCAATTATATACTTAGTTACAGAGTAGAGTGAAGAAATAGTTTCCCCCTCTCTACATTTTACCTTTATTTACCTTTGTTGATCTCTTCAAATTTTTCTATTTTTTTCTACGTTTTCACTTTCAAATTATGTCGAAATTTTTTCCAATCAAGGAGAAAATCAATCACCTTGATGAAGAGCAAATTTTTACAGTGTCTTGCGATTTTAATTGCAAATCTCAAAAATTATTCTCATTGGTTAGAATTTGTTGAATCAACTCAACTCGAAACCTGATTCTCTTTTCCCTCATTTATTTTGTTACTCTCAATCTCACAGTCACTAACTTTTTGATACTTACCAAATACTTTTGAATATTTTTCAATCTCAACAATACAGTTTATATTTTTGCAAATTATTGATTTCGTTTATCTACTTATTTTTTGTTAATTCTAATTATTTTTGAATATGCTTAGAAGCAAAGTTAAAAAGAGTCTTGTGAATAATTTCAATTCTGTGAAATAACCAATCAACCCTGTGCAAACCTTTCGTTCTAGTTCATGTTCAGCTGCTACAACTAAGCCATCACAAGCCAAGGATCTCACCGCTCCTAGTACATCAACCGGTGGTTTAACTCCACAACCTCGAAAAAATCCCGATGCAATTGGAAAAAAGATATATGCAATTATACTACCCTTGATTCTTGACGAAAACAAAAGAAATATGGATCAACCTATTTTAGTTTCTGTTTCAGCATCAAAACTCGACCAAATTGGAATTTCTTTAACTGCTGATTTTTTTCAAGATGAAACTCTGAATCTCTTCAAAACAAAGGTCAAAAATAAGGAGATAACTTTCAGAATGGTTGCTGTTGGGGGTGAGTTAATCAAATTATAGTTGCCAATCAAGTGTTAAATTTTCTCTTTTCTCTCATCAATATCTAGATGATTTTCCAGCTTTACGATTATCTTTGGTTTCTAATTTGAAACAATGTCCTTTCTGGAAATCACTGAAAAAAGTAATCAACTATTCTGAAAATATCCTGGAAATTGATCATGATGCCTCTGCTCTCCAAGATGATTCTCTTCCTTACCTAAATATGAATGAAAGTGAGTTGAAAGATCTGTTTAAAGAAAATTCCATCGCTCAAGCTACAACAATGATTGAACGAATTGTTGAGAAAGATGCTGCTCTTGGCGATAAAAGACAAGATCTTGTAGATTTGACGAAACCGCGAGATTCACAAAAATTGAAATCATCAGAATCTTTTCAAGAAAAAGAAAAAGAATGTGGAGTGATAAAAGCTTCGAAAACTAAGACTGATTCTGGTGAAATCGTGGTTCAACGAGGAGCAGAGACCAAAGAAAAGAGAAAGCTCATGGTTGAAAATATTCATGATCAAATTGAAGAGTTGAAAAGAAAGAAAGTCATTCTATCTGAATTAGATGCTACTGGTATTGTTTTGAGAAAAGTCGTGGATACTATCGATACAATGTACGATTTCATCAGAGAAAAGTACAGAATAACTCATTCAAGCTCTTATAAGGTTCCAATTGACAAAACTTTCAAAGTCAAAGAAAAGGTATTTCAATTCAATTTATTTATAGCTTCAATGAAATTAACGATTCTCATTAATTTTTTCCAGAATCAAATTTTCATTGAAGGGCTGTTGGAATTGCCCCTGGACAAATATAAAAATGCTTTAAGATTAGCCAAGCCTAATGCCCCAGCCATTGGTTATCAAATTATTAAAACAGCTTTTCCCGAATCTTATTACAAAAATGTAACTCTTGGAAAAAAATCATATAAAAATGAACAACTTCATTCATATAAATTCGTGACAAATGGAGGCGAGAATTCAACTTCGGTACCATTGGCTTTTGTTTTCGCATTTGCAGACCCTTTCTCAAAGCCTTATGAAGGTGAAATTGATCCTGAGCTTGGACAATCAAGAATCAATTCATTTCAAGGTAAATGAATAAAAATATCAGATTAAAGTCAAAAATAGAATATAATTCAACATTAACAACGTTTTTTTCAATTATAGATCACATATTCCGTAGATCTGGCGTGGAAGAATATACTGAAAAAGAATTGAATGATGTACGGCAAAGGTTGATCAGGATTTTGGGTTCATTGAATAGAAAATCAAAATCAACAGAAGATTCTGATCCCGAGGATGGCGAGGAAGGAAATGATCTTGAAGATCAAGATGAAGATGAGCAAAGTGGAGTTTATTCAAAATCATTTGATCTTGACATTCTAGAAGATATTCAAACTTAGTAGAATTGGATTATTCCGACAAATTTAGAATCTCTTTCTGATTCATTAATAAAGATTTTTTTGCAACTGAAATTGAATTCTACATATTTATTGATTATCAATAAACTGAATGAATTCAACAAATTTGCAAGGAATATATCGCGGTTAGAAAATATTCACATGCAAAGATTTTATTCACAAAGTTGTGAATAATTTGCAATCAGACTAAAATCTAAAGATCTCGCGATTTCGGTTTTTATCCATTGATAATTTTAATTTTGATTTTGAAATCTTGTAATTTTCAAAGTCTAAAATTTTGTTTTGTGATGCAAATTCACTCAATTTTCACTCAATTTTACTCAATTTTTACTCAAAAACTCGTTGACTCAAAATTGAGTAAAAGTGGTTACCTGACACCTTTTTTTGACTACATTTTGAGTCAAAACTGTTGATTGGGGAAATAAATTGGTGGACATGATTGTGACTCGATTACTTGGATGGCCAACAAATGTACCTTGTTTAAGTACATCGATGTGAGATGACAACTGATGTGAGTAAACCAAAGCGCTTATTGGGCTAATTTTTTATTGTTTCTTCCGGGTTTTTGTTTTCAATATCAACAGTGGAACTTTTGTCGTTTATTATTTCAATCGACTCATTTCTCGTTATATTTTTCTGTTTGGATGTTGTGACGGTTTTAAAATACAACGAATAAAATAATACATAATGGAATACAACGAGAGCGATCACTGAGATAATAAAGGCGAAAACTCGTAATATTATCAACAGAATATAAAAAAATGAAGATTCGAGAGGGAGTGAACCGATTTTGAAAGGGTCACTATAATTGATCAAGTCGTCAATGTCTCAAATGTTTCAAAGCAAAAAGATAGATAATCGATATTGACCAGAATTCACTTGATCACAGTCGAGGAAAATCTTTGCCTTATTACAACAGAACAATTTTCAATAAAGGAAAACGACTGTCGACTTAAGTGATGGTCAAAGGAAAAATATTTTCATATCTTGAATGGAAACCAAGGAGATCGAAGTTCAAATTAAATGTCAGTTCATCAGGATCGTTAGTCTAATTGAATATTAGTTGGACTGAAACATGGATTTACTGTTTGATTCGTAAGTGTAGTTTCTCTGTAAAAAAGATGATAGATTAGAATTAAATTCTATTTAAATTATTACCTTGAATCAGGATGATCTGTATCACAGATTGAACATTCACCCGATGATAATGAGCTTCCTCGTATCCATTGACAATATCAAACATGACAACAATATGACAAATATCAATATATTTGCCCGAGAACGGTTTATATTGAACTCTAATATCATTCCGATTTCAAATGGTCTCTCCTGATAACTTTTGGATTGACACTTGTATTCGTTACTCTTGATGTTTTATTTTGAACTACTGGTTATTAGAATAAAATCTTGGATCTTATCGATTTTATCGCTCATTCAATTTCTCAAACTTTCTCGAAAAAGTGACTTTCTAGACTATCATAATTTTTCCATGACAATTAGAGGTAATCATAAAATGGTGGACATCAATTAAAGTATTAGATAATTTAATTGGACTCATAGTTAGCAGAATTTAGATAATGTTTCGAGAGAATCATTTCTACTTCTTTTTTTTGGTTTGGGTGTTGCGATGGTTTTGGTTTTTGAAGGGTTTCTCTTGTGGACTTTTGGGTCAATTGGATTGCTTTGTTTGCTGATCAATTCACGGGAATAGATCTTTGGTATGAATGCTGACAGAGATTTGAAAGTTAATAATGATTTATAACGGACTCTTTGGTCAAGTAGTGATCCTTTGGCTGGATGATTTTTTGTCTGGTCTATTGAGTCCTTATGTTTTCTGGTCACAATATAAAATACAACGATCCCAATGATAGAGATAATGAAGGAGCAAGTTAGTAATATTATCAACAGGCTTGCTGAAGATGAAGATTCAGGAGTCGGAGGTGAAGGATAAAATGGAGGATAAGTAGGAGTCGAGGGTGGAAGAGGTGAAGAAGGTGGAGGAGTCGGAGGTGGAGTCGGAGGTGGAGGAGGAGGTGGAGGAGGAGGTGGAGGAGGAGGTGGAGGAGGAGGTGGAGGAGGAGGTTGACCGATGAAGAAATTGTAACTATAAGTGTACAAATTTTCATTCCTATTGTTTACTAATGAAGCACTTTGTCGTCTAGGCATCACGATATGTAATCTATATGTACCAGGATCCACTCGATCACAGTTGATATAAACCGTTGACCCATCATACCGAACATGAGAACAGCTACTAATAATGGAAGGTATTGTTAAGTGGACTAAAGTTATAGTCAATGGGAAAATATCTGCATATCTTGAATGGAAACCAATGAGATCGAAGGTCAAATTAAAGTTCGTTCTGTTAGGACTGTAGTTTACTATCCGAACGTTAGTTACATTAAAACATGGATTTAGTATAAATGTACCGTTTCTGTTGAAATGATGATAAATTAGAATTAAATCAAACAAATAGGAAAGAGAAGAGACTAATGATGACGAGACTATTTAAATGATTACCTGTAATCAGTTGAATTAACATCACCGATTGAACATTCACCCGATGTGATTGAATCTCCTCGTGTCCATTGACAATATCGAACATAATTACCATCTTGGTCATAGATTTGGGTTGTAAAACAATCAATACACGAATTGTTTAGAAAAGGACACAAAATAATTGAATCAGTGTAAGTATACTGATTAAGTGTAATTATCACACGTGGATGAGTGAAACCATAGTAATAAATTTGTGATTCTGCTCGATTTACATTAAAGATATTACGATGAGCAAAAACCCTTTCAATCGGGTGGGTCATAGTAGAAAAATTTCCATCAACAAAATGAATTGAATATCGATATATGGATAGGAAACTGTCAGAAGAAAGAACGAGAAAAACATAACCAGGAGTCGCATCGAGAGCCAATGGAACGTAATCGATTATTTGAGTCCAAGTATCATTTAGAATACCTGAAAGAATAGTACCTGGCAACGTCCCTCTCATCATAGATACTTCTACTCCGTCTCTTTGGCTTACACGAAGACACCCATTATAATTGTAAACATCACGATCCCAAAAAGTTGATGTAGGTGGACAACTTTGCATGTGACTTTCAAAGTAATTGGTTATCGAGTTAAATGGAACCACTACAATATGATTTCTTTCATTAAGATAATAAAGGATCACAATCAAAGAGAATGAAGATCCATCGCTCATGAGATGAGATGAATTTACAAATCGAACTTTTTCAACTGGACCATAAAAATAGTCAAATGTAGGCAAATGCAGTTCTTTGTAGTTATAATAAGCAATTCCCTGGTTAATTTCAATATTTGATATCTGAGAGATAAAGTTAACTGGTCTTCCAAGGTTAGTAAATGTTAGAACGCCGAATGCGTAAATTTTTTCATCGACCTTGAAACTGTGAATAATTAGAAACGATTCAACGTTGGGATCGATTGAAGTAAAAGTACCATGACTGTACTCTAAACTGTCATCTCGAAAAAATTGAACAAAATAAAATAACGTTACAAATGATGGAAAGTTTGTCGAGCCAGTGTTCAATCCAATTGCATACGATGAACTATTCAAGCGAATCCAACGATTAAGTTCGTAGATTGTGTGACTGGTATACTCACCAATGAGCTCGATGAAGAATTGAACATTGTGATATTTCGCGAACGTTGAAGTACTGATCTTACAGTGCAAATGGTATTGATTGAGCACCGGCGAATAAGAATAAGCTGGTGTAAAATAAGTCGCGCTTCTTTCTTGACCGACTGCCCTAGGGTCCGTGTTGAGAATTTGAGTCGACATTAAGTAAAATCTATCACCAATAGCAAAGAAATAAGGAGCTGATAGATTGTTGTTAAAAATTGGAATCCAAACATTTGATTCATGGATTATAAGATTAGTATTAACACCAAGTATCCATGAAAGAAATATACAAAATGAAGAAAATCTTGTCAATGAAATTAAATGAAACATTTTTTTCGAGAGAGGAAAATATTACAAACAATTTACTCTTCATTGTATCCATTGGATATTTAAACTGTGGTTTGTTCTGATTGTGGAAACACAATTAGGATTATATTCATTGGATAATTATCGACATTTATTTTCGTCCTCGAATCCTAAATGTTCATCTTTCCATGATCAATGACAATGTTATATTTGGGTCTTATGTTGGTCTTAGTTAAGATTCATTTATTAACTTGATGATTAACACAAATTACAGATTGAATGTGAATTCGGTTTACTATAGAAATGGAAAATTAATCAACTAACTCTGGTCAATTTTGTTGGTTAAAAATCAGAAATTAATTCTAATTGGTTCGAGTTTAATTGAATCATTTTTATCGTTTTCAAACTTTTGAGTTTGACTGAATAATTGCAATTATCGTCATAATTTCCATTGACAAATTTTGTTTTCGTTCTTGATTTAATTGCGTTTAATATGAACAGTACGATACTTGTATTTGTTACTCTTGATTCTTTATTTTGAACTACTGGTTATCGACTTTTCTGAGACGATGAAAGAAAACTCGGTGTTTTCTCTATTTAGCTCGCTAAAAGTAACAGTTCTAGAAATGGAAATAACATGAAAGGTTCATTTCGAAAGTTCGAGAAGTTTTTATTCAACCTAATTCATGAATATGTTGTTTTTGGAAATTTAAAATTTACAGAATCACAAAGTTGGGGATCTAAAATGACAATTAAATGAGAGCAAAATTTAATTTTCAAATAAATCACTTCGTTTTCTTGGTGAATTTCTGTTAACAAAACCAATAAGTTCTATCGGTTACATAAAAGTCGTAGATAGTTTTCGAAGTGCTTATCGAAGAGAGAATTCGATCAATTCGATTTTGGGTTTTTGATAATATTCAATTCAATTCTGAAATATACGGAAATGGAAATTGTACTAATTTTCTTTTAACATGGTTAGGATATCGATCATTCTGATAAAATCAAGAATGAATCTTTCATTTTTTAAATTTTGTTTTAGAAGATTCTTTTCTCATTTTTTTTGACAGTTTAGGTGTTGCGATGGTTTTGGTTTTTGAAGGGTTTCTCTTGGGGACTTTTGCGTCAATTGGATTGCTTTGTTTGCTGATCAATTCACGGGAATAGATCTTTGGTATGAATGCTGATAAAGATTTGAAAGTTAATAATGATTTATAACGGACTCTTTCGTCAAGTAGCGATCCTTTGGCTGGAAGATTTTTTGTCTTGTCTATTGAGTCCTTCAGTTTTCTGGTCGCAATATAAAATACAACGATCCCAATCATAGAGATAATGAAGGAGCAAGTTAGTAATATTACCAACAGGCTTGCTGAAGATGAAGATTCAGGAGTCGGAGGTGGAGGATAAGTAGAAAGAGGTGGAGGAGGATAAGTAGGAGGGGGATGGAGGAGGTGGAGGATAAGTAGGAGGAGGTGGAGGTGGAGGTGGAGGAGGTGGAGGAGGAGGAGGTGGAGGAGGTGGAGGAGGTGGAGGAGGTGGAGCCATGACGAAATTGTAACTATAAGTGTACAAATTTTCATTCCTATCGTTTACTAATGAAGCACTTTGTCGTCTAGGCATAACGATATGTAATCTATATGCATCAGGATCCACTCGATCACAGTTGATATAAACCGTTGACCCATCATACCGAAAAGGAGAACAGCGACTAATAATGGAAGGTATTGTTACGTGGACTAAAGTAATAGTCAATGGGAAAATATCTGCATATCTTGAATGGAAACCAATGAGATTGAAGGTCAAATTAAAGTTCGTTCTGTTAGGCCTGTAGTTTACTATCCGAACGTTAGTTACATTAAAACATGGATTTTGTATAAATGTACCGTTTCTGTTGAAATGATGATAAATTAGAATTAGATAAACATGTACGAGAAGAAACAATTTATTATTATTATTATATATTTTATATCATTACCTGCGTTCAGGGGACTGAGAATCAGGGATTGAACATATACCCGATGTTAATGAACTTGCTTGCCATTGACAATATCGAAAAAAAAAACCATTCCGATCATAAACTTGTGTTGTAAAACAATCAAGACATGAATTAAGCAGAAATGGGCACAAAATGATTGATTCAGTGTAAGAATACTGATTAATATTAATTATGACTCGTGGATGATTAATACCGTAGTAATAAATTTGTGATACTGCTCGATTTACATTACCGATATTACGATGATTGAACACCCTTTCAATCGGGTGGTGCGTTACAGCATAATTTTCATCCAAAAAGTGGACTGAATATCGATATATGGATAGGAAACTGTCAGAAGAAAGAACGAGAAAAACATAACCAGGAGTCGCATCGAGAGCCAATGGAACGAAATCGATTATTCGAGTCCAAGTACCATTAAGAACATTTAAAATAACCATATGCGCGAACTCACTTCTTATCATCCATACTTGTGCGTCTCTTATACGAAGGCACCGAGTGTAAATATTCTGATCCCAAAAATTGTCTGTAGTATCACAACCGTCCAATTGTCTTTCAAAGTCATTAATTATTAAATTAAATGGAATAACTACAATACGATCTCTCATCGTATAACGATAGTAAGAGACTGCAATGAGAGAGGAGAATCTCGAAAGAGAAGCATTGCTCATGAGAGAAGGTGAATTCACAAATCGAACTTTTTGAATTTCACCATAATTCGGGTGAAACGAAATCGAACGAAGTTCTTTGTAGTTAAAATGATCAACGTTTTGGTTAATAATAATGTTTGATAGCTGAGAGACAAAGCAAATCGATACATTAAGGCTAGACAATGTTAGTTTGCCGAACGCGTAAATTTTTTCATCGACTTTGAAACTGTGAAAAATTTCAAACGAGCGAACGGTGGGTTCGATTGTTCGAAAGATTTGCTGATTGTAACTTGAACTAAAATCTCCAAAATATTGCACAGTAGAAAATAAAGTTACACCTAGTGGGGGCTCCACCCATTGATAACTGATTTCCCATCCAATTGCATGCGATGAGCTATTGAAGCGAATCAAAGGATGCAGTATGTTGACTGGGGGATCGGTGTGAGAAGACACAAACATAATTTCGGGGAACATATTATAGATTGCGAACATTGGTGATCCACTCTTTAAGTGCAAAAGGCATTGATCGTATTGCGGACAGTAAGAATGAGCTGGTGTGAAATAAGTCGCGCTACTTCGTTCACCAACGGCGTTAGGGTCCGTGTTGAGAATTTGATATGACATTAAGTAAAATCTATCACCAATAGCAAAGAAATAAGGAACTGATAGATTGTTGTTAAAAATCGGAATCCAAACATTTGATTCGTGGATTATAAGATTAGTATTAACACCAAGTATCCATGAAAGAAATATACAAAATGAAGAAAATCTTGTCAATGAAATTAAATGAAACATTTTTTTCGAGAGAGGAAAATACTAACAGTTAACTGTTCATTTGATCAATTGGATATTTATATTGAGGTTTTTTTTTGCTGCCAAAATACAATTAGGATTATATTCATTGGATAATTATTGAGTTTTGTCTTCGAATCCAAATGTTTATTTTTAAAGTCTAAGTTACATTAGTCTTTAGAGTTGGTGTTTGTGTTTGAAGATCCAATCGTGATTACAACTTAAGAAAACTTTTAATCAATCTAAACAATTTAAATCTAAAGGAAATCATAAACTGGTCTAACATTCACAGTAATACGTTAATCTATCAAGTTTACAATAGATTCTGGGTGGATCTTGAGTACCGGGGTCAATTTGTCGGTAACTAGCATTTGGTGCTAATATGGTTGCATGAGCTCGACGGTTTAATGTTCTTGCACTGATTATCACAGCACTAAAGTCAAGACCGTGTACCGAGTTATTGGTGCTGTTGATACAGAACTTGAGTCTTGGGTTGACGATAATGTTGATGACTGATTGGAGAGGCAACTGTTTAATGCTCGAGCAATTTTTCTCATACATATGTATTATACCAATGGATCCGAATTTTGTCAAATCTTGAAATAAATTGGTGGAAATAATTGTGACTCGATTACTTTGATGGCCTGCCATAAAAGTAATTTAACAAGGTACATTTGTTGGCCAACAAATGTACCTATAAGTGAATATCTGGCCTGTGAACATAAAACTTGACCGAAGAAAACTCGGTCTTGTCCTTAATTCGCTCGCATAAAAAATCTTAGAAATGGAGAAAAAGGTAACATGAACTGTTCATTTTGAAGTTCGAAAGTTTCAACCTAACTGATGAATATGTTTTGTGAAATTTCAAATTTCATTACCTTTTGTGACTAATAAGTATTTATCTTGAATCTCAGAATTCAACTTGGATTTTCTGAGGGATTGCAAATGGAATGAAATCAATTATTCGATTCCAATCACCATAATGAATACTTTCTATCTAATACAAATGCACCAAGGTCCCAATTTCTCATCATTAATGAAATCGATGTTCAATTTGAATTAAGACATGGAATTCCTCGTCTTCGGAATTGGAGCTGACTTGCTTAGATAAACTAACGGCCTCATAGCGAACTATTATGCCCATCGGTATCGAGCAGGGTTTATTAAGTAAAATTAGGCTGTAACTTTCCGAATCTAGAGTAATTTGAGACATGTTGATTGTCGAACTGTAAATCAATTGACTCAGATGAGTATTCATAATGAAAACGAACTTTCAAATTCGATAATTTAATTCGTTCGAAGTTGCCGTCAACTGATGTGAGTAAACCATAGCGCTTTTTGGGCTAATTTTTTATTGTTTCTTCCGGGTTTTTGTTTTCAATATCAACAATGGGACTTTTATCGTTTATTATTTCAATCGACTCATTTCTCGTTTTATTTTTCTGTTTGGGTGTTGTGACGGTTTTGAAATACAACGAATAAAATAATAAATAATTGAATGCAACAAGAGCGATCACTGAGATAATAAAGGCGAAAACTCATAATATTATCAACAGAATATAAAAAAATGAAGATTCAAGAAGGAGTGAACCGATTTTGAAAGGGTCACTATAATTGATCAAGTTGTCCATGTCTAGTATTTCAAATGGACCTCGTCGTCTAAGCATAAAAATTGATAATCGATATTGACCAGAATTCACTTGATCGCAATCGAGGAAAATCTTTGACTGATTATAATTCACAGCAGAACAATTTTCAATAAAAGAAAATGTTCTGTCGACTAAAGTGATGATCAAAGGTAAAATATCTTCATATCTTGAATGGTAACTAAGGAGATCGAAGTTCAAATTCAATGTCGCTTCATCAGGAGAGTTAAAATTAGGATTATATTGGTCGGATGAGTATTGCGATTTATTTTGATCTTGTAATCCCATTAAATAGTCTCAACTTTTCGTAGGCTTTAATCTGGAGTTCTGAAACAATTGGTTAATTTAAACTCTTTAAACCAAAAGAAAATGATAGTTAATTATAATTTTATTTATTCATGATTACTATTAATTATTTGAGACAACAAAAAAAACTAGTGAAAGAGAACGCTGCTAATGATAATCACGCTGCTTGTCACAATTAGAGGAACTAAATAATCTGATCTTTCGCTCGATGTTGATGGTAATATAGAGGAACATCGATCGTATAATTTACTGGAGTAAAAATTGGCCTAACAAGAGACAAATCTCCAATGTAAATCGAAATGGACCTTTTATCGTTTAGATTTTGCTTTAAGAGACTCATTTCTCATTTCTTTTGATTGTTTGAGAGTTACACTGGTCTTGGATTTTGTATGATCGCTCTTGGAAACTTTTAAATCAATTGATTTACTTTTTTTGCTGGATAATTCACGGGAATGCACTTTCAAAAATGGTACTGATTTAGATTTACGATGGACTGTTGGAGTTACTACTAATTTAGATTTGGAATCTAATGACGATTTATGTTTGCTTCTTATGTCAGGTAGCGAGCCTTTGGGCGGAGGATTTTTTATCTTGTCCAATGTGTCCGGAACTTTTCTGGCCACAGTACGACGAGTATAAAATAAAACAGATACAATTATAGAGATGATAATAGTACAAATAAGTAATATTCTCAATAGGACATGAAAAAGTGGCAGTGAACTGATGGTAAAAGAATCACTATAAGTGATCAAGTTGTCAAGTTCTAGTGTTTGAAATGGACCTTGTCGTCTAACCAGAAGAATCGATAATCGATATTGACCAGAATTCACCCGATTGCAGTTGAGATAAACCTTTGACTGATTATAATTCACAACAGAACAACTTTCAATTAAGGAGTATGTTGCATTGTGGACTAAAGTGAAGGTCAAGGGAAAAATATGGGAATATTTTGAATGGTAACCAAGGAGATCGAAGTTCAAATCAAATGTTGATTCACCAGAAACGTAGTCTGCTTGGATATTAGTTGGACTGAAACATGGATTTACTGTTTGATTCGTGAGTGTAGTTTCTCTGTAAAAAAGATGATAGATTAGAATAAAACTAATAAATAGGAAAGATATAAATAAACTAATATTTAAATTCTTACCTTGAATCAGTAGAATTTGTAGCACCGATTAAACATTCGCCCGATGATAATGAATTTCCTCGTGTCCATTGACAATATCGAAGAAAATTACCATTTGAATTATAAACTTTCGTTGTAAAACAATCAATACACGAATTGTTTAGTAATGGACACAAAATAATTGAGTCGGTGTAAGAATATTGATTAAATGTAATTATAACTCGTGGATGATTAAAACCGTGATAATAAATTTGTGATATTGTTCGATTTAGATTGTTGATATTACGATGATCGAACGTCCTTTCGATCGGGTGGGGTGAGACAGAATAATTTTCATTGACAAAGTGAATTGAATATCGATATCTGGAGACGTCACTGTTAGAGGAGAGAACGAGGAAAACATGCCCTGGAGTCGCATCGAGAGCCAATGGAACAAAATCAATTATTCGAGTCCAGTTTACCGTTAGAATACCTGTAAGATGATACACTGTGAAGTCTTTACGTATTGACAATGCTTGTATATTGGCTGATTGGGAAAAAGAGTTACACTCTGGACCAGATTCGTTGAACAGATCAACTTTCCAAAAAGTTTCCGCAGTTTGACAACCGTGAGCGGGCCCTTCAAAGTCATTTAGCATCGAATTTAATGGAATCACTTCAATATGATCGCTACTATTTCGATTATAAGAGAATGTGATCAAAGAAAATGAAGATCCATCGCTCATGATTGAAAAAGAATCAACAAATCGAACTTTATCAATCGGACCATAACGTTCATAAAATGAAATCGAATGAAGTTCAGAGTAAAAATATCTATGTAACCTGTCAACTTCCAGGTTTATTAAAAAGTTTGATATCTGAGAGATGAAGTAGACTGGCCTTAGGAGGTCAATTGTTAGAAGGCCGAACGAGTAAAAGTTTTCCTTAAACTTGAAGGTTTGAAGAATTTGAAACGAGCGAACGGTGGATTCGACGGGATTATGTCCATAAATCGTCCAATTAATGGAATTGCCATTAGATTGAACAAATGCGAATAAATTAGCTCGCGAATTCGTTATATTGGATCCTGGCATCATTCCGATTGCATAAATTGAATCACTAATGGAGAGCCACCGATGAGCATTTAGTGATCCTGCAGAAAAGGGCCCGGCTATCAGTTCAAAACATTTTCTGGAATATAATCATAATGAGCGAAATCGGCGCTGCTCTTGCTTTGCAATATGAAGCTATTGGGTCTACGAGAATAAGCTGGAGCAAAACGAGTCACGCTACTTTCTTCACCAACTGCGTTAGGGTCCGTGTTGAGAACTCGACTTGAATAATTAGTAGGGTAAAAATGATTTTCAGTGTAAAAGAAATAAGGAGTTAGTAAACTGTTGTTGAAAATTGGGATCCAAACATTTGATTCGTGTATAAGAAGATGACAATCAACAATAATTATCGATGAGAGAAATATACAAATTAAAGAAAAACTTGCTAAACAAATTAAATGAAACATTTTGTTCAAGAGGAAAATATTACAAACATCCAACTCTTCATTGTATCAATTGGATATTTAAACTGTGGTTTGTTCTGATTGTGGAAACACAATTAGGATTATATTAATCGGATAAGTATTGAGATTTGTTTTCATCTTGTAATCCCAATGTTTACGATTTCTTGATGAGGATAAAATTATTAGATTAAGATCTTAATTAAATTTGACTTTACTTTTGGTGCATAGAATTTCTGGAGCAATTGGTTGATTGAAACTCTTAAACCAAAGAAAATACAGTGGTAGTAACTTATTACTCTTTTTACTTTAGATGATCGACTTGTTCAGATGATTACTATTGCATTATGGAATAGGAATCTCAGGAATCTGTCATCTAAATTACGGACATTGAGGGACACTCTTATTGGGTTAAGAATGTTGAATATGATACGAACTCGAACTCCTTAGCTCTGGATATGATGGTTGTATCTACATTTGGATATCAACAAATATGATGCAACATCATTTGATCATCAAACAGGAATCCAATTCATTTACAAAGCCTCTATTTCTTTCCTGCCTAATGAGAATGAGATTAACCCATGATAGCTCAAAATGATAATCTACCCTCAGAGGATACATTATGATTATTCATGATTTAAGATTAGAAAATTGGAAAAGATTTAGCTGGTTTCAATCTGATCTCTATCATGCAAAAGCGACATTCATGTGGATTTGACTTTGGCTCCTGGTTTAATCCACTTTTTACTACTCGACGTAACAGGTGAGTTGATTTCAGATTTTCCGCCAAGAATGAATCGCATTCATTTTTTCACTTGATGTCCACCCACATAACTGGTCAATCATATCTCGTAATATAAGTAGGGATGAAAACTCTGAATGGACTTGTGTCCATGACATTCAAGGTAATATTTCATTTCTAATATTATTCTTTCCTTTCCTTAATACATTTGCTTTAAAATATTAATTAACGTATTAACTTTCGTTTAACTAATTTATTAACTTTCGTTTAACTAATTTATTAACTTTCGTATATTGATTAGGTGATAAATGGCCTTATCAAACTGTTCCTATCGATGTACCTAAACAAGGTATATTTGTTAGCCATCAAGTACTCGAGTCACAATCATGTCCACCAATTTATCTTCAGACGTGACAGAATCCGGATCCAGTGGTACAAGAAACATTGCTCAAGCATTAAATAGTCCCTCTCCAATCAGTCATCAACATTATCGTCAACCCAAGACTCAGTTCTGCATCAACAGCATCTTCCTCTTCAACAACAATAACTCTCACAACAACAACAACAACAACAACAACTACATCATCATCTTCTTCCAACTCGGTACCCGATCTTCACGTTAGTCCTGTTGATAATCAGTGCAAGAACATTAAACCGTCAGCTCATGCAACCATATTAGCACAAATGCTAGTTACCGACAAATTGAACCCGGTACTCAAGATCCACAGAATCTATCGTAATCTTGATAGATTAACCCATTACTGTGAAGAACTGAATATTGGACCAGGTTTCATAAAGAATTGTCTTCTCTCACCCGATGGACGAATAATCTGTTCCCATACGAATGTGGAATCCGTTTTCTCTCATTTAATTCAATTGTGTGAAATGTCATCGGCGACCATAAACCTCAGCCATTACACGAGCTTAAGACTATCTCACATCACTCAAATCTCGTGGTGACGATAAGTGTTTAGATTAACTAATTGTTACTCAAATCGGATAAAAAAACAAAGTGGAAGATCAAATTAACGGTCATGTGTCGGTAGAGAAAGTAATTCAATTAAAGATCGAACAGTCCAATAATCCGGATGAACCATTGATTATTTAAGAATTTCAATTCAACCGAGAAATTGATCAATCGAATAGGTTAATTAACTTTCTCGAGTTCTAAAAATTTGAATCGAGACATTTGCTAAAAAGTATGTCTTTATAATCAACGACAACACCAAGAGTAATTTAATCACGACTCAAATATAACCATTTGATTATCATTAAGAAATTATGAACATTGGGATTCGAGGACGGATATAAATGTTGATAATTATCCAATGAATATATAATTCTAATTGTGAAAACACAATCAAAAGTTTAGACATACAGTTGATGCAATAAATAGTTGATTGTTGGTATTTTCGTCTCTCGAACAAAATGTTTCATTTATTTTCATTGGCAAGTTTTACCTTAATTTGTATATTTCTCGTTGATAGTTAGTGTTAATTTTCATCTTACACGATTGTAATACTAGTTTTACTGCAAAGGCAGTGACGTCTGAGCGTGAGTATGCTTCAAGCGGAAAAGTTATAATAACAAGAAAGAGTTGCTTAGCCGTCAGATGACGTTACCACCTTACACCACGGGGAGGTGAAACTCGTGTAAGGCAAAAAATACATACTCACCGAACCAAAAAAAGTCAAGCCGATTCCAAGTCCAAATGGTACCAAGAATAACATGAAAAGAGAAAAATTTCCAATGAGAATAATTCAATTTAAAGTTAAGATAAAAAATTGATTAAAAATGACATTCAAAGTAGTATTTAAAACATTTAATTCTCTAAAAGCGAGAGAAAGAGAAAAAGAGAGAAAAGACATCAAAAATATCATTTATACATGAACATGGGTATAGATTATTCATACATAAATAGATATATCAATTTATAAAAGAGATTAGATCATAAAAGATTTACAGATGACATGTACGCTAGTCTATCTTTTAACATTTGGGATTGTGCAATTCTATCGATGCGATCTTTAGCAAAGTATTGTTGGATAGCTAAATCCGTTATTTTTCGTACACGGCTCAATCCAACATAAGACAAACCAATAGAGTGTTCACGTGAGCCAATATCGATAACAGCCTTATCTAGTGTTAATCCTTGTGCTTTGTGAATTGTTATAGCAAAGGCTAAATTAAGAGGCAACTGTTTACGTGAGCATTCAATGCCATTATCAGTCCATCTAGCTTCAACAGGTATAATCGGAAAAGCTTCATCGTCGAAATTACTTCCTAAGTATCTATCAAACTTAACCATGACAACTCTGGGTAAAGATTTTGGGCGACGTCCTTGTTCATAGATTATATCAGTTACCGTACCAAGTGATCCATTAACTAAACCACCATCCACCCATAAATTTCTTCTAAGCATAACTCTTGAATTAATAGAAATATTTAACACTGGCTCTAGGCAAGATGCTTGACAATCAGACCCATTTGCTGCGGTTGCACAGTTGTGCTCTGCTTTTATTTCAGCGACAGGAAATCCAGTTGAATGCAGGTATGCGGCATTTCTCTCCTTGACTAACTCATTTGTTGAAAATAGATACATGGAATCTTTAAATGATTCTCTGTCTTCAACCGATAAAAGATTGATTCTCCTGGTCATCAATAAATCGTAATTTGCATCAGAAATACGACCAAGAGCTAGTTCATCTAACAAATTACGAAAAGCTATCTGCTCATCTCCTGCTTGTCGGACGCATGTTGTCAATTTGAATGTTTTTGTATTGAAGAGAGGAGTGCACCATATCGCTTCCGGTAGATAATTCTACTATTGTAAACCAGTGGATCCAAAACGGGAGGTTGTTGCAAATCTCCAAGAAAATAAACACATAGACCTCCAAAAGCTTCGTTTACACCTGTAGCCTCTTTACACCTTGTATCTATGTACAAAAATGATTTCAAGCCAATCATTGAAACTTCATCAAATATTAGAAACTTAACATGTTCCATTTGAAGTTGAAGATTCCTCAAAGGTGCGTTCTCCAAGTTTTTGAATTTCCTTTGTATTTTCAAAAATGAATGATAAGTAGAGCCGGAAATATTCGTGGCAGCCACGCCAGTTGGAGCTAATACTTTGTCTGAATCAGGGTGAAGTCGGCTTCTGATTTCAGTAACCATTTTTTTAATGAGAAAGCTTTTACCAGTACCAGCTTTTCCTTGAACAATACACCTTTTAATAGGATTTTCGTGGCCATTCATGATGTTACTTATTTGGGATGAACATAATTCTAACACAGTATTTTGGTCTTCAGTGGGTGATTGATTAAATTCAAGTTGAACAGGTTGTTGAATATTTTGACGCTTTAAGTTATATAAAAATTCGTTAATTGTATCTTCTGAATAGTCAAAATTTCTTTGTGCATCCCATTTAAATTGATGGTCAATAAGGCGATCTCCCATAGGTCTAGGGACAGGCAAATTCTGTCTGAACCTTGCTATTGCCATTTCAATGTTTCTTTCAGCATCGTCATATACTTCGACTTCTTCATATTCGTCATCCATTGGTCCAAATTCAATATCAGCCATACCATCAGGGAGTAAGCAAGTATAAGCTTCAGCCCATGTTTGATAAGGACCACCTCTGACATCCGTATCTTTCAAGGTCTCTGGAGAGCGCCACCAAGGAATATATAACTGGACTTGCTGTTTACAGAAAGACTCGTGTTTGGAGGGTTCCAATGACTTTTTAAAACGGGGGAAAACTCTTATAATTGGAACTTTCTTCCTTCGTCTTAGTTCTCCCTTAACCACTTCAAATTGTTTGGCATAATCAGTCAAACATACATCTTGATCGATAGGCCTCCTTTGATAAAATGCAATTAACTTTGAATTCGCTCTGTTCTCGACTTCTTCATTTTCTTCATTACCTCCAAGACGTACCAATACTCTATCAGAAAGGTTAAGTTTGACATAAGTTCTCGAAGATTCATAAAGTGGCCAGCCCATCAAAACATGAACAACTTCTTGTGCTGAATAATCTCTTCCGGATAACGATGCTTGAACAATTTTACGTATGAGAGATGTACCATGTGAATCAGCTCGTAAGTCATGTGATATTTTATCAACCAACGCATTGAAGTCCATTGATGATACTTCACCCTTTGTTACATATTTTGCGATATAATTGAGAACCAAGTCAACGCTAGTTACGATATTAAAATCTATATTAGCTCTCCAGGTTTGAATAATAAAGTCATTGTAACGATTCATCGATTCATCATTACGTTTAGGAACAAATTTTAACACACCATCCGCATTTTCGAAACGATCAGCTTCTGAAAGAGGCTGTGGGAATTTGAAACGGCATTCTTGTTGATTCGACCCCCTTTTCTTTCTTAAACAATGAGAGCCATGTCTAGTGTGCCTTTGAACAGTATTAAGTAAAATTGAAAGATCTTCATCTATGTTGTCAATTTCGCTGTAGGTTTTACGACATGGATGTGAAGTAGCTGCTACATCAATGTTAGGATTCATTGCTTTAGTAAGATTGGAACAATATTCTAGAGCAATTTGCTTGTCAGCTGCAGACTGAGAATCTATGGTGGCCAGGTCAGGAGCATTTTCTAACCAAAGTAATCCATGTACATGTGGACTCCCTCGAAATTGCCATTCATAACGCATCCAAAAGTCTTTAACATTAAGAAATGTTTTCAAAACGGTCTTTCGATAAATGTCAATCCGTGTTTTGAAAAATTGAGCTGTTATCATTGGATTTTCGTGCATTAAAGTTCTTCTCTCTGCATCTGTAATGGTTTCAATTGGTCTATCTGGACAGATTAGTTCAAAAAGTTTATTCCAGTGATAGTCAGCTGCTGATAAAGTGAAGAAAATAGTAGGAGAGCCGAGTTGATTAACCATATCTAACAGTTCGCCTGCTCTCAACTTCCAGTAAGGTGTAGTCGATCTCAGTTGACCAGAAAATGCCATAATCGAGGATCTTAATGATGGGTCCTCAAGAAGACGACGTGAAACTTCTTCAACACTTGAATTACGGAAATCATTTTGACATATAAGAATAGAAGATCGGCTAAGGGCTTGCCATCGTAACACAGAATTCATAGCGAAAAATCGGAATCGTGGATGTTTAGCAAATCTACCATCTCTGTAAACCATGAGAAATTTGAAATAATTGTTAGCATCAACTTTGTGTTGTCTTGGAGCATTTAAATCTGCTTTTCCATAAGGAAAAAGTTTGGGAAAGGCTTGCGAAATGTAGCCTTCGGTTCGAAATTCATTGATTGGGTTTGGGTCTTGCTCTGGCCAGTTAATATTACCACTCAGCGTAGCTTGTATAGAAATATCCTGATTTACTGACTCAATAAGCGGAAAATAAGATTCACGCAAACAATCTTCACCTTGAGCAGCTTCGGCAGAATGATCTAGTAAATCATCTAAGTTCGGTTCTCTTTCTAAATCAGCTAAGGCATTTTCATTTATCTCTATATCGGAATAATATTGATGATTCTGCTTCAACCATAGAAGTGCAGCTCTTACAGCACCAGCATTTATAGATAACTCAGCTGGTATATCGTTTCCTTCTCTAACACCGACAATGATTCTAGATAATTCATCTCTTGAAGGGGGTAAGCTAGAATAAAGCCTATTAATGTTCTGACGAAAATTAATGACATTCCCTGAGTAACCAGTTTGTTCACCTCTTATTCTGTAATAAGTAACAACCGGATGTATCTTAGCAATAAGCAATTCTTCAATCGGAGATAAAACTTTGAGTTGATCAGGTACTTGACCTGGATCCATATTGTTGTCAGTAGAGAACAATCTACGTCGCACCTCGGATTTGCAAGTTGAACATGGTATGGTATTCAAGGTCGAAAGTGTACGTGTATTACACGAATCGCATTCTTTGTAAATCAGCTCATCTATATCTCTATCGAATTTGAGTGCAGAACGTTCAGCTGGTGAAATTTGTTGAAGTCTAGGCTGATTACCCTGATTTCGCTGATTACGCTGATTTTCGGCCAGCGTACGTGGTGATTGTCTTCTCATTCGCGGCATATCTTTTAAGAAGAATAGAATTATTATTTATATTTATAAAAATCTGAGAAAAATCAAATTCAATAATATAGAATTTCGCAATTATTGCATCTGACTTTTCTCATTTTCTTTGTCTCTTTCTCTCTTCCTTTCTCTTTTCCTTTCTCTGTCTCTTCTTTTTTCTCTTTATCTTTCTCTTTGTTTTTCTCTTTGTCTTTCTCTTTGTCTTTCTCTTTGTCTTTCTCTTTGTCTTTGTCTTTGTCTTTCTCTTTTCCTTTCTCTGTCTCTTTCTCTTTCTCTTTCTCCTTCTCCTTTCCTTTCTCTGTCTCTTTCTCCTTTTCTCCTTCTCTTTCTCTTTGTCTTTCTCTTTTCTTTCTCTGTCTCTTTCTTCTTTTCCTTTTCTCTTTCTCCTTTTCCTTTTCCTTTCTCTGTCTCTTTCTCTTTCTCCTTTTCCTCTTCCTTTCTCTGTCTCTTTCTCCTTTTCTCTGTCTTTTCTCTTTTCTTTTCTCTGTCTTTGTCTCTTTCTCTTTGTCTTTCTCTTTGTCTTTCTCTTTCTCCTTTTCTCTGTCTCTGTCTCTGTCTCTCTTTCTCTTTCTCTTTCTCTTTTCCTCTTTCTTTTTCTTTTTCTTTCTCGAAGATGAGAAAAAATGGGAAAGAAAGAAAGAGAAAGAAAGAAAGAGAAAGAAAGAAAGAGAAAGAAAGAAAGAGAAAGAAAGAAAGAGAAAGAAAGAAAGAGAAAGAGACAGAGAGAGAAAAACAAAGAGAAAGAAAAAGATAAAGAGAAAGAGAAAGAAAGAAAAAAGAAAGAGGAAAAGAAACAAAAGGTGAAAGAGACTTTTTCTCTTTTCGCCTCATTCTCTTTTTCTTTCTTTTCCTCTTTCTTTTTTCTTTCTTTCTTTTGTAATAACAACTTAAGCCAGGTACTAAAACTGGTTTATACCTGGCTAAATCTCTCAACTTCCCTTAATTTTTCCCTTCTCTCTCTTCTTTTCCTTTCCACCATTTTGTTAGGGAATCACTGGAGTTGCTTTACGGTGTTCAATTCACCTTATTTTGTCTTATTTAAGTTCAATAATTATTAAATTAATCATAATAATCATCATAATTTTGACTATCAATGTTTACGTAATTTGTTATAAAGTCGTGATTACAATTTAAGTAAATAATTAACTCGGAAATTTGAACTAGATTCAATGGTGAATGAATTAATGTAATAAATCAATAAGTGATTCAATTGATCTTGGAAAACAATGGTGACCCTTGGACGTGATCTTCCACTTGTTTTATTTATCTCGTGTTTTCATGATAATTAACATGTTTGAAAAAAAAACTTTCGCAAAATTTATGTATTTGTACCTTTTAGTTTCTGTTATTGTTTTTTTTGGTTTTCTACTAGTTTATTTCTCCATTTGGTTACAATAGTTATAATATTTCAATAGTTTAGTTTATATGTTTGTTTCTGTTCAGATTAGTGAACGATGATCATCCCTACATGGTTGTTGATATTTTTTTTATTTCTCTTTGCTGTTGTTCGGACGATAGTCTGACCTCACCTGAAACAAAGGGATAAATTACTGTTAATAATCGTTTCTTTGTCCTTTAAAAGATCGATTTTTGCTTCGATCATTTTTGAGATCGATTATAGCCAAACTGAGAACCAGCTTAACAAGTTTTTTTTTCTTAAACACAAACCCTGATAAAATTGTATTCGTTCAGATAGTTTAGTTTGCTGTAGTGTGAGGTAACCTTATTAATCTTTATCCTATTTTCTGTTTGGACTTTGGTGAATGTTCCGATTCTTGATACATACGTATCAGTTCAATAATTCTTTTTTTTTTCTTTGGCGAAACAAGTTATTGTAACTTAGTTATTAGTTATTATTGTGCTTCATTTGTCTTCTTGATAAGTAAATCGTCACAACGACTGAGTAACCTAGTTATTGGTTACAGTTGATCTTCGTTTGTCTTATTGGTGGTTAATTTGTCGAAACAAGTTATTGTAACTTAGTTATTAGTTACTATTGTGCTTCATTTGTCTTCTTGATAAGTAAATCGTCACAACGATTGAGTAACCTAGTTATTGGTTACAGTTGATCTTCGTTTGTCTTATTGGTGGTTAATTTGTCGAAACAAGTTATTGTAACTTAGTTATTAGTTACTATTGTGCTTCATTTGTCTTCTTGGTAATTAAATCGTCAGAATGATTGAGTAACTTAGTTATTGGTTACTATTGTGCTTCGTTTGGCTCAACATTTGGTTTATTTCGATTGAAAATTTAGTTATTAATTATCACTTTCGTCATTTGGTCAACTTCGTTTAAATTCGTTTGGTAAACTAGTTATTGTTTATCACTTTCGACATTTGGTCATCTTCGTTTAAATTCGTTTGATAAACTAGTTATTGTTTATCACCTTCGTCATTTGGTCAATTTCGTTTAAATTCGTTTGATAAACTAGTTATTGTTTATCACTTTCGTTATTTGGTTAAAATTCGCTTGATAATTTAGTTATTAATTACCATCTTCGTCATTTGGTTAATTTCGATTCAACATTTGGTTAAATTCGTTTGATAAACTAGTTATTGTTTATCACCTTCGTCATTTGGTCAATTTCGTTTAAATTCGTTTGATAAACTAGTTATTGTTTATCATCTTCGTCAATTGGTCAACTTCGTTTAAATTTGTTTGATAATTTAGTTATTAATTATCATCTTCGTCATTTGGTCAACTTTGTTTAAATTCGTTTGATAAACTAGTTATTGTTTATCACCTTCGTCAATTGGTCAACTTCGTTTAGATTCGGTTGATAATTTAGTTATTAATTATCATCTTCGTTAATTGGAAAATTTCGTTAAATTTGATTGCCTTATTTGGAGTGCTTTTGTTTATTTTGTTTTCTCATTGATTCGATTGTCCGTTGTTCCAGGATCTGTGATACTTTTGTCTTTATGGTTAATTGAGTTAACCGTTCGTTTCAAGATTTGTTGGTTCGTTTTATTTTGGATTTAATAGTCAATTTATTGTGAAAATTGTCATAATAGAAAAATTTTATTTGATTCTTTAGATAATCTAGTTATTGATTATCATTTTGTTATAATTTGCTATTTTAATAATTTGTCGTTCAAGTAGCTGATTC